>NC_079517.1:11423061-11431972 GCF_000801105.2 Raphanus sativus
GAAAATTAAATTTTTCAAAAAACTTTTAAAACAAAAAATATATCGCACAAAAAATATATCGCCCTTTCCGAATCTAATATTCTATTAAATTAGGAACATTCCCTATTGATGTAGGTTTGGTCTAACTTTATATTTCATTTATGTAAATGACTATTTTATCAAATTAATTAATATTAAACACAAATTAATTAATATTTATGTAAATGACTATTTTATGTCAATGACTATTTTCATATATAAGATCTTGTCATTGTTATATAGATGAATGGTGCGATAAGCCTGATATGACAAAAACAACGTGTGGCATGTTGAAACGAATGGACTTACGTAACTTTGAATCTAGAAGAGTTGGGTTTGGCGTATGATTGAAATCAGTGGACATGATGAACTTGGGGGAATCTGGCTAGTGACTAATTGAACAGACAGAGTGGTTGGACAATAGTTAAAGAGAAGCTATTTCCAATTTTATTTCGTTTGTTTGTATTCTTCCTGAATCCTAATCGTACGCTTGAAATTAATATCATAAGCTGTCACATTATTTATTATTATTTTCTTTGGATGATATTAATTTCGAATAAACTCTTCAATCTCGAATAACTGATCGCTGTTTAGTGTATATATCTAGGAATATACTATATGCCCACTCCTTGTCTTTGACTAAAAAGAAATTTAAAAGTTGGCCTTTTTCGACTGGTGTATGATCCTTTAAACATCTATTAACGTACAAATTTATTTTAACTTACATGTAGTTTTTTGTTCTTTTTCTGGTTATCAAGATTAATATAATGGTAACAAGCCCATTTCAACAAAATAAATATTAGCATAACAAAAATGAGTTTGATATGGATGATATGAGTAAAGATCATTCACTGTGAACATGGCACACTTAATTAAATTCAACAAAGACTGCTGAATTAAAAAGATGGATATATAAAATAAATCAAAATAAATTTGTAAACTGTTTAATCTTATATACTAACACATGCACATATAGACGTATATCAAACATATCTTTTCGAGGTAATCAAGATTTCGCTTTTTTCACGACGGTATTTGAATTCAGAATTGGATCAGGATCTACTTCTTTATTTCTAGGATACGAACACGTTATATTTGGGACACATAGTTACACGGTAAATCATACAAGATGTTAATTAACCGGAAAAATTTAGTGGGGCATTGACCGGCTCAGGATAAGACATGAAAGAGATGATGATGATAAGAGGTGATATAGATCAAAAGATCGTAGTACATGGAGATGAGACTGATGCTATCTGAAACTTACGACATCTGTATCTATGCTTCGTTGGTTTTGGTCCTATCCGTCATGTGATCTCTCTATCTGTAACTTTAGTAATAAACTTTTTGTAACAACCTGTTCCGTGGAACACTTACCCATGGACCCAAGCTCACAGCACTGCAGTGCACCGACCCCAACTCATTTATTATGAGATTTCACTATCTCCATAATTAGGTTGTTGGTGAGACTCGAACCCAAGTCCTCACCCTTTAACAGCATTCCCACAGGACAAGCTGTCACCAATTGATCTGCATTCCACGGGACAGGTTGTTATATAAAAGTCGACTTTTCTGTAACAACCTGTCCTGCGGAACCACCTGCCCGTAGACCCAAGCTCACAGCGCTGCAGCGCACCGACCCCAACCCCTCCATTATGAGTTCTCACTAACTTCATAATTAGGTTGTTGGTGAGACTCGAACCCAGGTCTTCGCTCAATTGGTGACAGCTTGTCCTGTGGGAATGCTGTTAAAAGGTGAAGACCTGAGTTCGAGTCTCACCAACAACCTAATTATGGAGTTAGTGAGAACTCATAATGGTGGGCTTGGGGTCGGTGCGCTGCAGCGCTGTGAACCTGAGGTCTATGGACAGGTGTTCCACGGGACGGGTTGTCACACTTTTAGTTTGGCTAGTTGGCTCTGCACCATTCAAATATCATGGCCCATGTGGTGCTCTCTGCACTTGATTCTGATTTCATATTAATTCCATTTACCTAGACATATAATTAAACAAAACTAGGAGAAAATTGATTGTACTTTTCATAATATAAGATATCGATGCAAAAAGATTCGACATCTTTATAGAGTTTATCTTCCGCCGTTCCTAGTTAATACGTTTGTCCGGCAATATTTTATATTCAATTAACCCAAATTAATTTTTTAATTAAGAAGGTTCTATTATATTATGATCACTTATATAACCAAGTCCTTGCACAAAGATGTATATAGGTATTTGCCACAAGTCAAAGCAAAGCTGTCGCGAGAGTGCAATTTAGCCATGTTAGATGTTGCGTGTATCTCAGAAATATCAGTAGCGCAACTAAAAGATGAGTTTTGGTACAAGTCTCGTCCAACTTCTTGCTTTGTACTCTGAAATAATATAAAGTACTAGGATAAGACCTGCGCTTTGTGCAGGGTGAGCTTATATATTAAAAATACATAGTATTGACAAATTAAATATGTATATTTACTTGATTTTTTTAATATGCATACAATTATGTATTTTAATATAATCATCTATATTTTGGGCCGAACATTTGTAATTGTAATTATGGATCGAAATCTATTTAATTTATTCGATCGATTTAAGCTTTAAAAAATTTATCACCTTGTCTATACCTATAAAAACCGTAATGTGGCCACGAAGTGAACTTTTATTACAAAAACAGGTTCTACAATTAATACTTTACTCTAACATCACTAAGAACTATTTTAATAATTTTAGAACCAGCAGCTTAGTATTTTTTCAAAATCGAATTACTTTGACTTTAGTTTTTCACATAGTTTTGAACGGTTTCAACTTGACGACTAAATTGATGCAACCTATTTTCTTACTCTAAGTTGCTAGCTGAATATATATATTATTTAATTTGAATATTTATTAAATAAAAATCTATATTAATACAATTTTATGATAATTTGTATTTTGTTATAACAAAACAAATTAAGAAATTGGTCACAAAATTTTCAAAGTGAGATTTAAATTTTTTTAATAATTTATAGTTGTTTAAAAAAGTTAAAAATATAACATATAAGAAAAAATCTAAATTTTTATATTATATGGTTAATGTGAATTTTTAATTTCTTTTAATAATATAAAATTAGACAAAAATGAAGAAATGTACAAAATTGTTAACAAATATTTATTATTCATAATCATTAATTTTCATATTATATATATAATAGTTAACAAATATTTATTTTCATAATCATTAATGATCATATTTTGTAGTTCTGTAGTTTCTATTTAAGGAAAGTGCGAGAATTTTATTTTGTACACTATTTATCATTTGATAGTTAGTTTGATAAAAAAAATTAATATAATTAAGATATATCCATCTATTTTTCTAGGAATAATTAATGATTATGAATAATAAATATGTGATAACAATTTTTGTATCTTTCGTCGATTAATATATAAGGAATTAACCATTGATCACAAATTTTCAAAGTGAGATTTTATTAAATTTTATTAATTTTATTCATTTTAAAATTCAAAATATAACATATATAGAAAAATCAAAAGCTGACAAAAAAAAAAAAAAAAAATCAAAATTTTCATTATTTTGGTTTAATTTGATTGTCTAATTTATTTAATATTATAATAATAAAACAAAATGATAGAGGATGTATAAATTATTGTCAAATCTTTATTATTTAAAATCATTAATTAGCATATCTATTTGATCAGATTAGGTAATCTCGTATGTTCTATTTAGAAAATAATGGAGAAAAATTTTATATTAATAATTAATGATTTTTTAATTGGATCATCATATTTTCAGTTTTAATGCAATGATGACACATAGTAATATTGGATATCTAATTGATTGCCATATAAGCAAGGGATTTTTTTAATTAGTACAAAATTGAGGTTACTATTTCTCAAATGTTTCTTCTTCAATATTTAGGGGATTAATAATACACAAACTAATAAGTTGACGATAAAAACATACATAGAAAAAGTAAAAGTATTCTTCTATCTCTTGTAATACAAAATTGAATTACTATTTTTCAAATATTTCCTTTTTAATATATAGAAAATTAATAATACACAAACTAATAAGTTCACGATAAAACACATACATGGAAAAAAGTAATAAGTATTCTTCTATCTCTTGTAATACGTGTGTTTGACCAAATTAATTTACTGAAAATATTCTTTTAGGATCATAATTTGATCGGTATAAATTTGGGTTATTGTAAATCGAAAATTAGAACATGTACTCTGTTAAACATTTTTGGTCGGTGTCCCATTAAAAACCATGTATAAAAATTATAAACAAAATTAAATCATATCCGACCATGCATAAATTTATATAAGACAGAGAAATGTGTATATAAGACCATAGCAGTGGGTAGTGCCTTGGTGAATAAGTCAGCCAGATTGTCGCTTGAACGAACTTGAACAACACGAACATCACCATTCTTCTGCAGATCATGAGTGAAAAGAATTTTGGTAGAATGTGCTTTGTCCTGTCTCCTTTGATATATCCATCTTTGAGTTGAGCGATACATGCAGCATTGTCCTCATACATGACTGTAGGGTCTTTTTTCCCTGTAGATAGACCACAATCTTCTCGTATATGTTGAATGACTGATCTTAACCATACACACTCGCGAATAGCTTCATGAATGGCTAAAATCTCTGCGTGATTGGAAGAAGTAGCTGCAATGTTTGCTTCATCGAACGCCAGAGATAGCAGTTCCACCACAAGTAAACACATATCCTGTTTGTGATCTAGCATTGTGGGGATCAGACATGTACCCAGCATCTGCAAAACCAATCAAATCTTCTGTTGATGGATTAGGAAAGAATATACCCATGTCTTTCGTACCTTGAAGGTAACGAAGTATATGTTTTATCCCATTCCAATGCCTACGAGTTGGGCATGAACTAAACCTTGCCAATAGATTCACTGCAAATGATATATCAGGTCTTGTATGACTGGCAAGGTACATTAATGCCCCTATTGCACTTAAGTATGGTACTTCAGGACCAAGAACTTCTTCATCATTTTCTCTAGGGCGGAAGGGATCTTTATTCACATCGAGTGATCTTACAACCATTGGACTACTCAAAGGATGTGCTTGATCCATAGAAAATCGTTTAGCCACCTTTTCTGTGTAAGTTTCTTGATGCACTAAGATTCCATTCTTGAGGTGCTCAATTTGTAGTCCCAAACAAAATCTTGTTTTTCCTAGATCTTTCATCTCAAATTCTTTCTTCAAGTATTCCATTGTATGTGAAATCTCTTCAGGAGTTCCAATGATGTTCAAATCATCAACATACACTGCAATGATAACGTATCCTTTTTCAAATCTCTTTATAAAGATGCATGGACTGATGGGATCGTTTTTATAGCCTTCTTTCAACAAATACTCACTTAGACGATTATACTACATACGTCCTGACTGTTTCAGTCCATAAAGAGATCGATTTAACTTTATGCTATAACTTTCTCGAGAATTAGAATTTTCTGCTTCAGGCAGTTTAAATCCTTCAGGGACTTTCATGTAAATATCAGAATCCAGTGGGCCATATAAGTAAGCTGTGACTACATCCATTAAGCGTAAATCAAGTCCTTCCTTTATCGCCAGACTGATAAGGAACCTGAATGTAGTAGCATCCACCACAGGAGAGTATGTTTCCTCATAATCAATTCCGGGTATTTTGTGAAATCCTTGAGCAACTAAACGTGCTTTGTATCTCACAACCTCACCGTTTTCATTTCTCTTTCGTACAAAAACCCATTTATAACCCACTGGTTTCACCTTTAGGTGTTACGGACTACAGGTCCAAAAACTGCTCTCTTTGCAAGAGATTTTAATTCAGCATCTATTGCTTCTTTCCATTTTTGGCCAATCACTTCTTCGTGTACACTCTTCAATAGATTTTGGTTCTTTGATCCTCATCCATAAGATCAACTGCTTACTTTGTATGCAAATAATCATCGACGTCGATTTGATTTCGGTTCCATTTTATTCCAGACATGACAAGTTGGTTGAGATCTCTTCATTATCAGGTACCTGAATTTCCTTTAGGTGTCATGTTCTCTTTCTGGAGGTTTTCATTCGTAGTTATTACCTCGGTTTCATTATTGCCCATTTCTGCTCCTTTTCTTTTTTTCGGATTTTTATCTTTAGAACCGACAGGTCTACCACGCTTCAGGCGTGTCTTAGACTCATTAGCAGGTTGATTTTGTCCTTCTTGGACATTCATTCTCACTGGAGCATTTACAGCTGGGATATGTGACATGGTCACTTTCTTTGGGTCAGTAATCTGCATCTGTTAGCTACGCTTTGTAAATGAATTATCTTTTGGACTTCTAAGTCACATTCTTTAGTTCGAGGTCAAGATAAGATATGATAATTCATTCCAGTTATATCTTCTTTTCCCAACTGTTTTTCTCTTCCCCTAATGTTGGAAAAACAGACTCATTAAAATGACAATCTGCGAATCGGCCTTAAATAAATCCCCTGTGGATGGCTCTAAATACTTAATGATTGATGCAGAATCATATCCAACACTATATTCCTAACCTCCTTTGAGGTCCCATTTAGTTCGCCTGTGGTGGAGCAATTGGAACATAACTGCACATCCAAATATCTTAAGATGGGAAATATTTGGCTCATGACCCATAATCAATTGTGATGGGGAGAACTGATGATTACTCGTTGGCCTTATGCGAATCAATGCTGCTTGCATGTAATTATAGCATGCCCCATGCAGAGACTGGGAGTTTTGATTTCATAAGCAATGGTCTAGCAATCAACTGAAGACGTTTAATTAACGATTCAGCTAAACCATTTTGTGTGTGAACATGTGCTACAGGATGTTCAACACTTATTCCAATAGACATGCATTATCATTAAAGCCTGAGACATGAATTCACCAGCATTGTCTAGGCGAATTGCCTTTAAGGGAAAATCTGGAAAGTTGCTCGTAATTTGATCAACTGAGCAAGCAGTCTCGCAAACGCCAGGTTGCGAGTTGATAGCAAAGAAATGTGACCATCTTGTTGATGCGTCAATAAGAACCATAAATATTTGAAGGTTCCACATGGTGGGTGAATCGGCCCACAATGTCTCCTTGAATACGTTCCAGAAAGTTTATTGATTCATGAATTATCTTGGCTGGTGAAGGCCTTATGATCAATTTTCCTTGAGAACAAGCAGCACATGAAAATCATTGGGGAGAATCTTCTGGTTCTTCAGTGGATGCCCACATGAATTTGTAATTATTTTTCGCATCATTGTTGAACCGGGATGGCCTAACCGGTCATGCCAAACAGTAATGTTTTCAGTAAACTTCTGGTTTACAATGGCATTAGCCTCAATTGTACTAATCTTAGTGTAATACAATCCAGTGGGAGAATGCTGGTAGTCTTTCTACTACTTTCTTAGAGCCATGGATAATACTTGTAATATGAAGAAATTCAATATTTTCTTCATTCATTGTCTCATATGATATCCATTTCGGCGAATATCTTTGAAACTCATAAGTTTCTTTGAGACTTAGGGGAATACAATGCATCAACTATTTCAAGTTGTGCTCCCATAGGAAGTATTATATTTGCTTTTCCAGAGCCTTCAATTATTTTTGCACTTCCTGTTATAGTATGCTCACACTTGCTTCTCTATTTATCAAATGAGAAAATATTTCTTATTTTCAGAATTGTGTGACTAGTTGCACTATCTGCCAAACTAATCTCCACCATCCATTTCTATTTCAAGTAAATAAATAAAATAAATTATAATCTCATAAATATAAAAATATTTAAATTCATTATGCAAAAAACAACACCATAATAAATAAAATCAAAAGCCAAATATATTAAAGCTCATAAATAAATAAAAACAAATCTCTTTCTTTAATAGTTATTGCTGATCACTTTTCTCTTCGTCAATGAGAAAATCGGAAATGTCAAGGTGGGTGGCATCAACCATATCAAAGTCTCCCTCTCCACCTTCGTACCACCATATTTGTTTCCACATTCTTTCCCTTTTTTTTCACTGATTTTTTGATACAGGTCAACAAGATGCTTTGGTGTACGGCACGTACGAGCCCAATGGTTTTACTTCCACATCCGGGTAGCATTCAGTTGCTTGTTTGTTACCATCCTTGTTTTCCCACTTCTGGTGAGAGTAAGAGTTCTTAAAAGAAACTCCTCGGACTCGAATTGACCATATCCACGTCCACGTGTATCTCCACGACCATGTCCACGACCACGACCGCGACCACGAGTGTAGCCATTTCTGCGGCCCGTGTTGTTCTGTTCAGTCACATTCGCTTCAGGGAATGGAGCAGAACCAGTTGACGTAGTCCATGATTTTTCATCAAAAGCTCATTGTTTTGCTCAGCCACAAGGAGACAAGATATAAGTTGGGTACTTCTGGAATCCCTTTTCACGGTTGTGTCTGCAGGACAAGATTATTTGCATGAAGTAGAGAATGTTTCTCTAACTTATCAGCTTCCGTGATTTTTCTCCACATAACTCCAACTTGGATAGGTAATTTTGAACAAGGCTGAGTTGTACTCACTTACAGACTTAAGTCTTGTAACCTCAGATGTGTCCATTCATACCGAGCTTTAGGTAAAATCACAGTTTTCTGGTGGTCATACCTTTCCTTTAAGTTGTTCAAAGGATTTGCGGATCTTTCACCGTCAAGTACTCTCTTCTTTGAGATCTACATGGAGGTGATGACGAAGGAGTATCATAGCTTTTGCTTTATCTTGGCTTTCAGCTTTATTTCCTTCTAGGATGTAGCTTCAAGTCCCTTTGCACTAAGGGAAATTCGGCATCTAATGCCCAAGCCAAGTAATTGTTTCCAGTGATATCAAGAACTTCAAATTCAAGACTAGTAAACTTTGACATGTTCACTGAAACAATA
>NC_079517.1:11432072-11470770 GCF_000801105.2 Raphanus sativus
AAGGTACATTTAGCCACTGGCTCCAACTCTCTTTTGACTTCATCACCATTAGCAGACACTCAATCTGCTCCAACTAAAGCTACTATTATGGAAGAAATTCCATTCCCTGTTATTGTCCTTGAAGCCAACTCGGTTTCACTGGACAATTTATTGGTCCCTCCATACTCCTCTGCACATGGCATCCCTCATGTCACTCAAATTGCTTGTAATGAGCAAGATGATGAAAGAGGATATATGAGTGATGCTACGGCAAACCTCAACATGTCACGAGGTGGAAGACCTATAAAACCAGTCCAAAAATTTCAAGATATGGAATGGAAAACGGTAAGAGGAAGGGGTAAAAGGGGTCGTCGAGGCCGCGGAAACTACCCTCCATCCTCCTAGTAGTTTCATCTTATCTCTTGTTTCATTATGCTTATGAATCATAAGTCTTCTCTTATGTAAGCTAATGCTTGGTTGAATATGAGGCTTGTCTCATCATATTTTTTCAAACTTTATGGTTGTCACAACCATACATTGTATTTTTTAGTATTTTAATTTGAAAGCCTTTTTACAAAAAAAAAAAGATATAAACAGTATTTTCTTAAATTTGAAAGAATACTATTCACAACTTCATTTTGATGTCAAGCTTTTTTTATTTACATAATAGTTATTTACTTTTTAACAATCTTTATTTTATGCATAAATAAAATATTAACACTAAATATAACTTTTATAACTTTATATCTAATACGTGTATACTAATTAAAATTCTTAAAATATAATTACCAATAATTAGTTATTAAAAATTATCTATAATTGATAATTTTATAAATTATAATATAAAAATAAAAAAACGAGGGAAATCCATCTCCAATGATAAAGATGCTCATTTTTCTCTTCAAAATGCTTTGATTGATCATTTGTGGGAAAAATATAGTAATAGTACTATTTAAGTAAAATTTTACTATTACTTTGTATGTTGTTATGTACTTTTATTATTGTAATAAATATATTTTCTTTTTATAAGTTAAAATTTGTTTAAATTATAGATTTAAACATAAGTGAGTATAATCTTAAAATCTTTTAAAGTAAAAAGTGTTATTTGCAATAAATAAGAAGTTGAAGAATGAATGTAATAATAATCGAGGGAGAAAATGAAGAGAACCATTGGAATAAATCACAACTTCATTTTAAATTTATTTCATTTTGAGGGGAAAATGAAGGAAACCATTGAAAATGGTGTAAGATTAGCTAGTAGCAATTATCAGTTCACACAAAGATAATAATACCAATCCTGGGTGTCCAGTTGCTCACAATTATTTCTATTTTTTTTAATATATTGTACGATAAAAACACATGAAAATTCCTAAAAATTAGAACACACTAAACTGAAAGTTTATCCCGCTGGCTATTGGGAATAAAATTTTAAATCTGGGCTTCCCCAGTATTTGGTGACCCTGGTGTACTCCGGCCGATAATGTAGGCTGATACGGACACTCGCCGCTAGTCTAGACCCACTTCGGTGGATGTCAGGATATACCGCGTTATTCAAAAAAAAAGTTTATAACCTAGTGACTTGTACTAATTTAGCCACATACAACAAATCATATGTAAATTTGAAATAAAATAAAAAGTTGACCTCAGCATTCGAATATTCTTATTAGGTTTACATCGGTTATTTCTGTTATTAAATGACTGATAGAATTGATTATGAACCATTTAAGAACCAGAAAACCCTTTTGGTTTGGTTAGGTTTGGTTCTTAGCTTTCGGTCCAAATATTACTGGCGATAGTTACTGGCTAAAATTGAAAATCAATAGAAAGTGTAGGGACTAAAACATAAAACCAAAAATGGAGAAGGAAGGATACGTCATGTCATGTCATGTGTGAGAAGGAAGAGTCCTAAAGAAAGCAAAGGAGCAGCGATGAAACCGGTCATCCGAAAACAACGGATGGATCTGTCGATATTGTTTTTGGAAGTCCTCATCGAATCAACGTCGAATGTTTCTCGTAAAACTCTCGCAAAATCAACGTCTATCGTTTCCAGTTTTGTAAATTACGTCAAATCCAAGGCAAGGGTTTGTGTTATTCTTCGATATCTCATTTGGGTATCTCTTGATTTGAAAAAATTCATTTTTGTTTGTTTGTTTGTTTATGGGTGGAAATTGCAGCGATGGAGGATAAACAGCTAGGGGTTATGAGAGTTTACGTGAAAAGAGGGATTAATCTTGCGATTCGCGACTCCACGACCAGTGATCCTTATGTTGTTGTCACATTGGCTAATCAGGTTTCTGCCTTTTGATACGCATTGTTTTGGGTTTCATTCTTTATTGATTATAGCTTATTGCATTAGAGTAAATGTGAAAGATTTATGGATCATATAGACTTGTTAGTTACATGACGGACTGATTCACCATGTGACGGTTTTGGTGGCCACAACCATGTGACAAAGATCTCAACTTGATTTTCGTTTTATGTCTTCTTTTATAAATGACAAACATTTGTTTTCGCAGTACACAATCTGGTTGAAGGGTCAATCTTGTTAAACTGATAACATTTGTTTGTTTTTTTTTCTTTTAAATTGAAATTAAAGTACATGTCTAGTCGACTATCTTGTTGAAGGGTCAATCTCCCAAAATGATAGCATTGGTATCCTTGAAAATGATAAATGTAATCTTATTAGAGGGTCAATCATCTCCCAAAGCTGATAAACATTTTTATTACGTTATCATGTTTAAGGGCCATCTCTCGAAGTGAGATAGTTAGCTGTATCAAATTGATTAATGTGATCTGAGATTTAAGAACTTTGAAATGGGACATGATTGACTTGGCTCAGATTATTGTGTCTTTGTGTTTGCTTCTCTCAATCCACCATTTTTACCTTGCAATACATTTGTTTAAATCCATTTTATGTCATTTCTTCAGAAAGTGAAGACGCGTGTGATCAATAGTAACTGTAATCCAGTGTGGGACGAACAACTGGCCCTTACCATCAAAGATGTGACTGATCCAATCCGTATGGTAAGCTCTCGCATTTCTTTTGGATATCTTTCACCAGATTGCCTGGCCTTTTGGCTCATATTATTCTTCTGTTTACGCAGACGGTGTATGATAAAGACAGATTCTCGGGAGATGACAAGATGGGTGATGCGGAAATAGACATGAGACCGTTCCTAGAAGCGCATCAGATGGAGTTGGACTTCAAGAAGCTCCCCAATGGTTGTGCAATCAAGAGGATCCGTCCAGGGAGGACCAACTGTTTGGCTGAAGAAAGCAGCATCACTTGGAGCAACGGGAAGATCATACAAGACATGATTCTTAGATTAAGGAATGTGGAGTGTGGGGAATTGGAAATCATGCTAGAGTTGACTGATGGTCCAGGCTGCAAGGGTCTTGGACGAGAAGGTATGTTAATAATAATAATCCTTTGTTTTTTTATTTATTTAAATGCGAGCATTTTGCTCTCTTAGGATCGAAGAAGACATCATGGATGCAAACAAAACAATTGGACTAAGATGCAGTAATGATAAACAGAGACGTTGAAGATGTGGTTGTTTTTTTTTTCTGTTCATGCAAAGACTAGTTCGTCTTTGTCTCATCAGATATTTTGTATTTTTTTAAAAAGGCTCTGCTTGGTCTTTAGTTGTACATCTCGAATCTAACCCTAAACTCTTAATATATATATTATGTTTCTACTATTTAAAAAGGCTCAAGCTTTGTTTGTATTGCATGGATCTTCCTCCCAACTAATGCCCTTCTCTGATCGAATACTAGATGCAAGTATTCAAGAAGTTTATGCAATTTTTGTTGTTTTTTGCTGTGATTTGTATGATCAATTCTATCCCTGTTTTATTAGTTTCTCATTGTTGTTGGCTCTTTGCGGCTTTGTTGTATCCTCCTCTAATGGAGTTTAAACTCTTCTAAATTAAATGCAAGTTGGTTTGATCAAAGAAAAAGAAGCAAGCCCTGATTTACTAGAACCTCTCCAAGTTTCTTCTTTTGTTCAGGTAACGTGCGAGATATAGATGGAATGAGTGTATATTTGTTGTATATCCACACAAATATATATGCAGGGTTGCTTTGTTGAAATGTAATGAAAATGTATAGCACCTTCTAGTCGTACTGTGGAAAACAACTGTAACCCAGAGTGGAACGAGGAACTGACACTTGCGATACAAATCTAACCATGATATGTAGCTTTGTTGTTTGTGCTAGTTCATTACCTAAATTCAAACCTGGATATTTATTTGTTATTGATAAAAGAATATATGAAAGTAGAAAAACGATATTGATCCGAACATATATCACATGCTTTATACTTTTATTAAAGACAAACATAATACACTTTAACAAACAAGAAAGTAGAATACGTGCATATATAATACAGCACTTCCATTTCACAAGTCACTCATATATATTATACACTCGTTATTTATTGAACTTTTTATTACTGAAATCAACTTGCTTCAACCATGCACACAAGTACTGATAGGAGAGTCGCGCGAGGAGTACTCTCCTCTATTCCTCAGACAAGAGATGTTCGTCGATCTCTTTGGAGACTTCAACGCAGAACTGGAGGAGAGTCTCGGGATGAGCAACCAAGTCGCTAATCTTCTCATACTCAAGGTGCCAGTGCACAATACTCCCTGGCCCTCCGTGCTTAGGAGTCACCTGGATCGTGATCACGAAGCTTTTGTACTCTTTCATCAGATCACCTTCTATAACCCTGAACGTGATCAAGTTCTTATCCGGCTCCACTGCCTCGATTCTCTCCTTGGCCACCTTTGCCTCCCCATCTGCACCAAATTATTTCAAAATGTTAATATTATTTTGGATTAACTTTGAGAATAAAATGTTAGTTCAAAAGCTTATTATTATAAGTACATATATTCAAGTGGTAGTATTATACTGGTCATCGTCTTGTAGAGGGGGGTTCTGAAATCAACTTAAGCTAGACAGAACTGTTTATATTGACATTACATGATTTGGTTTGTGGCATACCTCATATTATTAGACCTAATAAATCTTTGTTTAGTTAGAATCCAATGATCATAAGAGAAAAATTGTATGAATTAAGTATACTTGCCATGAAAGTAGTTCCAGTAGACGATAGAGCCGACCTTGCCCCAGTCACCTTCGTGCAGATCACAACCTTTAATCTTGCCTGGAGATGCTTTGGAGACATGGTGTGGTCTCCCGGCGAACATGTGATGAAACTGTCCAGCCGAAGCTTTGATCTCCACGTCTGTCTCAAGCTTCCCGACCATAGTAGACGCCTTGGTTATTGCCGCCTCAGCCATTTTTTCTACCTCTGATAATGCTTATCTTGAGTAAAAATTGGGATATGAGAGAGGAGTGAGTTCCCTAGTGACTTCTTCAGTCCCTATTTGTAGTGTGATAGTTGAGTAACTGTTGATGAGGAAAAGTTTGTTCATTAAAATAACACATCCACATCATTTTAATTTTACACCTGCCGTATTATTTTATATTGCTTTTTGTATTGTTTATAAACTGATCTATTCATCAATCACACAATGCACGTCGTTACTTTCATTTTCGCAGTTGTTAAATCTCTGCTCAGATATACATAATTATTGGCAGCAGGTAGCTCTGCTATTCTAACTTTGCTCTCTTTTTTCACTCTGCTTTGTTTTTTCTCTAGAACTTCCATTATCTTTTAGTTTTATAATGTTTAAAACCATAAGTTTGTAATCAGATTTTCTTGGTCGATACATATGAAATTTGAAATGGTCACAGTGAAGATGTAATTCAACTTTAAAACATCAAAAACGCCATAGTCAAATATTTTGCTGTCATTAACTAAGAATTAACTATCCTACTTCATTTTCTAGATTCAAATAAAGTTTGAAATTAAATCTCTTTTAGTTCTATTTCATTTATCATTCTATAGTAGAGTAAAAAATAAAGTTATTCCATAAATAAACAAATAAGATTTTATTTATTTATTATTCAATTTTTCATTCCAAACAGAGTATGATTAAAAAAAAGTTCAACTTCCTGTAGGTTTATTCTAGTTTAGTTAAGAAATATAGCAATACATTGAAGATTCTGTATTGGTTAGAAAATTCACTCAGAAGCAATTTTTTATAAAGAAAAACATTAACCCATAAGAAAAATATTTATTGAGTCCATACATTTTTTCTAGACATTATTGAAAAGTAACTTTTCAAATTTGTTTATTTGTCACAACCACCTTTATTTCAGAAAATAACATAATTTACTAAAGAGTATAATCAGTGATTGATCTAGTAACTTTTATAACTAGGGGACATCATTATGACTCTCAATGTAACAAAGCCAAATGCAGGATAAATGCAAGTCATCGATAGTGCAGATTGGACTGTATTATTTTTTCAATTCAATTTTCTAAATGCAGAACAGAATAAAATCATAAGTTTTACATGCAAGATAAATTTTGTCATATTATTGATTTAGTGATCTGCAGGAGAAAAAGAAAAGATACCAAAAACATGCTGAGGGCCAATCAGATTAGTTTGCTTTTTTCCTTTTTCTTTATCTCACCTATAAATATATTCATTTAATTTGTTCTTTCACTTTAATCAAGTACTATATTTCATCTCAAAAGTACATTTAATATACTGTTCAAACTTTTCAGTTTTATTATTATTTTTTTTAAATACAAACTTATTTTATATATTTATAAATACGTTAATAGAAAATTATGTCTATGTATATTATATATTCACAATTTTATATAATTTCTATATAGTAAATATTTATATATGTTATTTATATATTATTATAATATATGCTCATAACAAAAGTTATATAGTATTTAGTTTATGAAATATGTATGTATAGTTTATTTTTATAATTGGTAATAATTAAGATAAATAGAATAATATTAGTTTTATGGTTGAGGCAAGTGAGATGAAAAACAAAAACTAGATAAGAAAAATTTATGACTAACATTGGAGAAATAATTGAAAATACATAATCAAACAAATATTAATCAAATATGATAATTTATAAAATTAGTTTGATCAAAAAAAAAAGTTGACGGATTCCCAATAAACTTCGAATTTCAATGTAATTTATACTTAATTTCGAACAAATGCAGATCAATTTAATTTAATAAATTATTATATTTAAATAAATGTTAAATTTTTAATAAAAATTAAATATTTAAACAAAATGCAATTATTTTATATAAGTAATAAGTATTAGGGGTGAGACGGATCCAAATATATGGAAAGTTTTGGGGTATTAAAGTCTGCATCAAGATTCGTCGAATCCATGGATTTAGTATCTAAATTCGTGGTTTTCATATATCCAGAATCCGGATATCCGTCTACATCGTACTATCTATCTACGTGTATCAGTATCTGGATTTGCAAAAAAAAAAAACTATTTTAAAATTAATGAAAATTTTAAAATAAATTTTAAACAAGATTTATAATATATACATATACAATATTAAAATATATATATTTTACGTATAAATATTATATATCAAATATAATTATTAATAAAAATAAAATTTAAATATATTTTAAAAATATAATATTATTAATATTATATATTAAATATTAAACAAAACATAACTTCTTATATATAAATAATAAATATCATGTTGACAAAATAACAATAATATCATCATTTTAATAAATATAATGAAATTAAAAATTAAATGAAATTTTTTACGAATTTGGATAAGGATATTAAAAAAATTTAGGGTATACGGATCAGAATTCATCGGATCTATGGGATTTAGAATTTTAATTTTGAATTCCTGGTTTACGGATCCATATCGTATTATCCGCGGTATCCGGATCCGGTCGTAAAAATAATTAAAAATAAATTTTTTGAAGATATTAAAATTCTTAAAAATAAAACATTCTATGTAGTTTAAAAAATTTAACTAAAACGGGCATTCTCTAGAACGACGTTGAACAACGGATTTGGGCTTAATACCCAAATGGGCTGGATAGCTTAATACCCTGAAACTTGAAAAGCTAGTCATTTCTGTTCTATCAAACTAGAAATGAAATATTCACAACAAAATCCTTAATATAGTATGAATACTTAAATTCTTTTCACTGGTAAAGTATATTAGGTACAGTTATATTACATTTATTTTCTTGTAAAGCTTATTTTAATATTACAATTTCTCACTGGGAGAATTTAGTAAACGAACGATGTACACTCGGGACTGGCTAGACACCTACGATATGTCATAATTGGCTTATTGCCTATTCTTTCATTTGTTTTATAAAATATTTTATATAAAATTTATATTGAAAGAAGTAACAAGAAGTTGTTCCCATATTTAGTATGGAAGCAAATTTTGAAATAAGAATAAATATGCAATATCCAAAGTTTGTTTTCGTAGACAACTCAGAGTGACTGACAGAGGAATGTGTGTACTCTTCATATTACTGCATGAGGAAGATTGCCCATGTTGAGTCTCACGAGCTTTCATTATGGACAATGGACTTAACGCCACTTTTTACCCTGTTTTCTGACGACGTCCATGTGGACTGGTTTCATTGGTCAGAGATTATATTTGTTGCATTGCTGATGAAAAACAATAATAACTAAAAAAAGTTAGATGGGTAAAATAGGGTACTGTAGTAAGTAGAATTAAGAGACCTCACTGCATTACATAAATGAACGTTTCATTAGTCCGATGGATGTCTAAATGATTTTTTTTTATAAAAACAAGACCCAATTTACCCAATTTATTTAAGATTTTGTTTAGTTCTTAACTTAATCGTTTTTCTAAGAAAATTCATGCATTTCAAACAAAAGAAAGAAGAATTATGTCACCGTCGGTTCAAATTCGATATATTGCAGTATACTCAAGAAAATGAATCACATCATCGAGATGAGTACGTTATAACATGTGCAGTTGATTTTCACACTCACACATCTGTCATTCTCTTCTTTTTCATTTGCTCGTGAGCTTTTAGTCTTTTGTCCCAGATTATTAATCAATAATTGACGATCAAATACTTTCTACTATTCAGTATTTTAAGAGTTTCTTTTTTATAGTTACGACAATTTCAGCCTCTTTAATTCTCTTGTTTTTTTTTTTTTTTTTTTTTTTTTAACAGGGATGTTCCGCAACCCGTAGATCCGTAGACACTTCCGTAGCTTTCCGCAACCCATAGGCCCGTAGTCACTTCCGTAGCTTTCCGCAATCCTTAGGCCCGTAGTCACCCCTGGCCCGAAACCAGCCGTTACTAATACCCATTACCCAAGAGCCCAGCACCAACACCGCACTTAAATTTAAACTTGGGGATGGCGTAAAGCATTTCGTGGCCACAAGGGGTATTCGAACCTGGATTCTTATCGGCGTTGGAACTGCCTCAAAACCAGTAACCCACCACCTTGTGGTTATTTAATTCTCTTGTTTAGTCACCAGTACCCATCATTGTCCACTTTCAAAATTGTCTAATTTTTGTTTCACTTATTTGAAGATCTAAAACCAATACTTGGGACTATTTCTAATTGACATCTATATTTTTCTTCAAAAGAAGAATTTCTTCACTATAAAGATCACTATGAAGATCAAAACTCATCTTTATAATATAGTCCATCTATTTTGAAATAAAAATATATAAACAAATTGAAAAAAAAAACTTTGATGAATAAGATTTTTTATAATCACCCTAAACAGAATCTTGAAAAAGAAACGAAAATAGGATGAAATTCCACAACTGATTTGTATTTAAATGCTAAATCATTAATTGTGTTTATTTCATACGAGTGGCTTATTTGTGTGTCTTTTTATGTTTTTTGTAAATTCTCTTCGAATTATGTTTTGTTTTAATAGTTCTCACATTATTAGAACCTTGTTTTGGTTAACAGAATAACATCTCCTAAGAGGACAATATCAATTATTCTCCTTACAAAAAGTTTAGTTGGTAAAGTCCAAAACAAAAAAAACTTAGTGGTATTTACTACATTGAGCTTTAAAAACGAAAATATCTACGGAAAAAATTTCTATGACGATTTTTTAAAATTATACTAGGGACATAATTATGTAACTTTTTGCAAAAAAAAAAAAATGCAAAATACGACTTGCAGCTGAAGTAGTCTAATTAAGGAGTTGAGCACCAGTAGTAAGCATCAACTAAGCTCGGTTTGAATTGTTATAATTGCATTCGTTGATTGTTCAACATTTAGGTCGTCAAGTCCATCATTTAGTTAATATTCCAACCATATCATCAAATTGTAATTTAAATATGATCGCTAAATCTCCACCAACAGTACCGTTCTTTTTTTCTTCCTAATGTGTGTGGTTGATCGTGTGTCCTTGTTTCTGACCTATGAAAGTTGATAAGTACATATCTCAAAGACAATTGGAAGCGTAAGTCTTATATTAGCTTACATTTCGTTATCGTTCCTGCAATTCCGTATATCAAGGACGAACACTATGTTAAAGTTTGACTTAAAAGAATAGAGTTTGACTTGTAATTTAACCTGATTGTAGATACACATGTGTGATACACCTCTTTTAGAGTTATGACGCTATTTTCACCATATATGGAAAAGTTCTTGGCTTACTGAGTTATTGGTGCAGCTCTACTGGTAGCGGAAAAATTGCTTCCAGTAACATTGGTTTGTAGGTACTATATATGCCATTTTCGTAATTATATATTTGATACTTCCGTGTTTCCCGTAGATATTCTTGTACTAGCTAGAGAGATTGAATAAACTTCTTGTTAATGAAAATGGTTACGCTGACCTGTGAAGTGCTTCCAAAAGTTCCCTAATCTTATGCCCACATTTAGGATTTGATATTTGGTTAACTGAAGCCATTTATTATTTTAATATATGTATATATGTATTATTTTGACTCGTGATGAGAAAAAAAACTTGAATAAATAACGCAAGGACGACAGATTTTATATTTATATATCTTTATCGCAATTAATCATCCGTGTTTGGACTTATTTGTGGAAGTTATGTCCAGTGATGAGTTATGCAGAAAGATACAGACACACTAAGTCACAAGAAGGTCACGACATTCTCTGTCTCAACCAATTATTTATAAGGAACTCTAGTTGTGTACTTAAACTTAAAAGGTAGTATTACCCATACATGAAAAAAGTTTACTATAATAAAAGGTTAAAGTAAGACATTTTCTTTACATAATAAAAAGTGATTTAAATTACAGATTGGCTAAATATATAACACGGTAACCTTTATAGTAACTAAATTCAGATTTGAGTTGATTTGAACAAATAATTGAGAAGGGACGTATATCATGAAGCTTAGCAAAGACATTAGCTTAATGATGAGACTAGACTAAAGTATATGCTCCTATAAGGAGTAATTGATTGTTGCCTACTTCACGGGACAAATGAGTAAACCTAACAATAACATACACTTGACGCCATTAGCCAAATTCCATTTGTGCCATCCAACTCCATGGTGGATCTTCTTTGTCTCCAGCCCATCTTGTCTCCAAAAATTTTGAGTGATTACTTTGTTAGCTTTTCATTTTTATATGAAAATTTCGAATCCTATTTTCGATATTGAATTATTACTTTTGTTATTGTCTAGGGTACATATATATACTGAAATTCGTCATTTAATCATTATACAAAAATGGATTAGTTAGAGGATGTGAAAGAAAGGTGATGTGAAACTTATACCAAAGCAAAGAGGAGAGGGGACATAAGAGAAAAAGGTATGTCTGCGATGCCACATGTAGACTTTCTTTTTAAGATCTAACTTAGATGCTATTTTTGCACATGTAAAACTGGTGCAGACTACAACTTCTATTTTACACAAGTTTTCTCCATATACATTTTCATCGACAAGTTTATTTTGATGCTAATTTATTATTGTATTATAAATAATAAGAATACACAAAAACATGTTCCATTTATTTACATATTAACCATTTGGTCATTTAACCAAATAAATGAAACACTATAGTTATTACTTAACAAATTGACCCAATACACTGTATAGCAGCTATTCTACGAGAAGAACAATGATGTTAAAAACGATAATTAAATTTTCAAAAGAATAAGAAATTAAAACAGTAATAAAAATAAACAAATAGGTAAAAAGAAACTTTGGGGTGTCAAGTATTTGCTGTATAAAAAGAGGTGTAAAGTGGCTATCACTCCTTAAATTATATCCTCAGAGCCAAAGTTGCTCACTCCTTCACACATGCTCAAGTCCCCACCTTCTTCTTCTTCTTCAGTCTCCTTTCATACCTCCACACCATTGCTTAACGTTTTTCTCTCTAATCAACCAGAAAGAAGATGATCTCATGGCACGACCTCTACACGGTCCTCACGGCCGTGATACCTCTCTACGTAGCTATGATCCTCGCCTACGGCTCTGTACGGTGGTGGAAAATCTTCTCACCTGATCAATGCTCTGGAATCAACCGCTTCGTGGCCATCTTCGCCGTCCCTCTCCTCTCCTTCCACTTCATCTCCACCAACAATCCATACGCCATGAACCTCCGTTTCATCGCAGCCGACACTCTCCAAAAAATCCTCATGCTCGCTCTCTTAGTCCTCTGGGCTAACTTCACCCGCTCCGGCAGCCTCGAGTGGAGCATCACGATCTTCTCCCTCTCCACGCTCCCGAACACGCTCGTCATGGGAATCCCTCTCTTGATCGCCATGTACGGCGAATACGCCGGTTCGCTCATGGTCCAAGTCGTGGTCCTCCAGTGTATCATCTGGTACACGCTTCTCCTCTTCCTCTTCGAGTTCCGCGGTGCCAAGATGCTCATCATGGAGCAGTTCCCTGAGACGGCTGCCTCCATAGTTTCCTTCAAGGTGGAATCCGACGTCGTTTCCCTGGACGGCCACGATTTTCTTGAAACGGACGCAGAGATAGGAAACGACGGGAAGCTTCACGTCACCGTGAGGAAGTCAAACGCTTCCCGTCGTTCCTTCTGCGGGCCGAACATGACTCCACGGCCGTCTAATCTCACCGGAGCTGAGATTTACAGCTTAAGCACCACTCCTAGAGGCTCAAACTTCAACCAATCAGACTTCTACTCGATGATGGGTTTCCCTGGCGGCCGTCTCTCCAACTTCGGTCCGGCCGACATGTACTCCATGCAGTCTTCAAGAGGCCCTACTCCAAGACCTTCGAATTTCGAGGAGAATTGCGCCATGGCTTCCTCCCCGAAATTCGGGTATCACCCAGGAGGAGGAGGAGGCGGGTCTTACCCGGCTCCAAATCCTGAGTTTTCTTCAACAACAGCAAACAAAGCCATCAGTAAAACTCATAAAGACACCAGCACGAATCAGCAGACGAATCTTAACACCGACGGTAAGTCAAACAACCATGACGCGAGCTCCAAGGAACTACACATGTTCGTGTGGAGCTCTAACGGGTCGCCCGTTTCAGACCGGGCGGGTCTTAACGCCCCTGATACGGGATCAAACAATGAACAAGGTGGAAGATCCGACCAAGGTGCCAAAGAGATCAGGATGTTAGTCCCCGACCAATCTCAGAACGGTGAACCAGCTAGTATCGCGGGAAGAGAAGAAGAAGGTGAAGGAGAGAGAGCAAAAGACGCTGAGAATGGACTGAACAAACATGTTCCTAATGCGGTGCTACAAGCGAAGACAGGACTCGGAGCCGCCGCTGGAGATGAAGCAAGTCAAAGGAAACATATGCCGCCGGCGAGTGTAATGACGAGGCTGATACTGATCATGGTGTGGAGGAAGTTAATCAGAAACCCAAACACTTACTCTAGCCTCATTGGTCTCATCTGGGCTCTGGTTGCTTTCCGGTTAGTAACTAAATCGAAATTCAATTTTTGTATTCTTCAACTTCAACCGACCGGTTCTCAGAAAATTGATTCCGGTTTTGAATGTGAAGGTGGCACGTGGCAATGCCCAAAATCATTCAGCAATCTATCTCCATTCTATCTGATGCTGGTCTTGGAATGGCAATGTTCAGTTTGGGTTAGTCATCTTCATACTCTCTGTTTTATTCCTTTTTAGAGCTACTTAAAAAAAGAGTAAATCAGATTAATTTCTGAGTTTTGCATATTTTCGTTAACATATTAACCTGTTTACACGATTGTTTTATTTTGAACACTCCCCCGTACACGATAAAATAACTAAATTTTGTAGTCCATAATTTTAAATATGGAAATAAAAAATAAGATTAAAGTTTTGGGATGGGACCATCCGACAGGTGGGGCAATGGTGTGAGTGTCGTATTAGATAAATCGTTATGGTGGACGACATGGTCTCGTGTTGTTGATAGTCCTCATGGTCCCCATTTATATGGGAGTTGATTGGATTTCTTTCATATATATATAATTTTTATTATAAACATACACACACATTATTGTAAGCAGAAAGATATATATTTAATTTATTTATCGACTGATTTTGAAATTATGAACTGTATGTGAAAACAATTCGTGAAGGGTTGTTCATGGCGTTGCAACCCAAATTAATCGCTTGTGGGAATTCCGTGGCAACATTTGCGATGGCGGTTAGGTTCCTCACAGGTCCGGTCGTGATGGCAGTTGCCTCTATAGCTATTGGACTGCGTGGTGATTTACTGCGTGTCGCCATTGTTCAGGTAAAGAATATCTTACACTTTTATAACATGATATAGAGAAATTTAACATTTCAACCAAAAAAACATGATAGAGAATGTATAAAATGTGATTTGTTACTAATTAAATGTTTTTGGGTTGTTACCAAAAGTAATCTAAATGTTTTTGTATGACTTTTAGGCCGCATTGCCTCAAGGGATTGTACCCTTTGTGTTTGCAAAAGAGTACAATGTCCATCCTGCTATTTTAAGTACAGGGTAAGTCGTGGAGTATTATGATTATTATTCATAAGATCACTAATGTTATTTTAACAAAAAATTAACATAATATAACCGAATGATTTGCAGGGTAATATTCGGAATGCTTATAGCGCTTCCTATCACGCTGGTTTACTACATTCTACTCGGGTTATAAGCTTTTGATTACGTGAACCTTACAATGGATACGTGTAGAGGAGAAGGAAGAAAAAAACGCAAAAGTATTTTAACTTGTGGGTGGAACAAACTAAAAGCTTAGAGTATATAAATAAAACTAGAGAGTAGCCTACAACACAAAGAAACCCGTTCTTCTCCATATTTTACATATATAATATTTGGAGATAATAAGAGTGAGACAGTGGAACGCATATAAGGAGGAGCAAAACATGGGGCAACGAACGAGACAACAAAGATGAATAAAAAATTGTAGGAAGAAGACACCTTATTATTTTGTAATTTTTTTTGTGACGAGCAAAACGCTTTTGTTTTGATGTGTTATTTGATTAGATTTTTGGGTAACTAATGAATAGATTATTGTGTAGTTTTTTTGTTAATTAGCGAAGAAAAGTGTGTGGCTTTGAATCTTCCCTCGTTCAAGTTTTCACGTAAGCAAAATAACCGAAATTGTGTTTCAAGGTTTGAGAGCGCCTTTCTCTCCGATAACTCGCGATAAGTGATAACTGATCACTCATTGTTCATTCCTCGTCCTCTGGTCTTTTGGTGCTGCGCTAAGGTCTATGCCTAAGTCGACAGAGTCTTTTTTGCTTCTTTAGTTAATTTGTTCTGTAGGTCCTTGTGTTAGTTTAATTTTGTGCATTCTGCTACTTGTGTTTGTGTAATGTCTATCAAAAATCTTAAAACTTGGTATAAAATTTAATATTTTACCAAAAAAATAAAAAATAAATAACTGAGATTTTGATAAAGAACTGCAGCAGTGTTTATTCGTCTTAAATTAACAGAGTAGGGGGGTTTACTGATCCTTGTCTGTCTTCTGTGATAATGAGAATGGTAGTGGAAGAAATGAGTTGTACGCTTTATCATTAGTTTAAGCTGATGGTGATATAATTATTGTCCATTGTAGTGTGTAGTGATGATGAAAAATTATTGAAAATGTAAAGCAAATGAAGAAAGATCCCTAAAAGTCAAAAGCTTATGTAAAAGTTGAATAAAAAGCTGCATTCTCTTTTCTTTATTTGTTTTCGTTCCTTTATTTTTCAATTTTATTTTAATAAGATCGATTATGTTTTCTTTCAATAAAACTTTTTTCTCTAATTTTAAAATATATATGACGTTTGCACTTTAGTTTTTGGATGATATATTGAAACACCATCTAAAACCTAAAAAGATTAATCTACCATCATGATTATAAATCAATAAAAAACTTACAACTTGCAATACTTAAGAATGGAAGTACAGTTTCAGTAGTTTCAGTAATTAAATCAATATATGATTTAAAATAATATCGAACAGTGTTAAGATTGACCTTCAAGAAACGTTTTTGCATGTATGTAGGCTTCAATGGTAACATAATTTACAAGAGTTTGGGTTATGGGCATTAATCAAAAAAATTACAATTAATTAGTTTTAAGATTTTGATTTTTTTTTATGTGTTAGAGTTGAATTATACTTTTGATTCATCTTCATTGTAAATTAATAAATCAAATACTAAACCAACATCAAAGAAAATTGCATATTAAAACTCGAGTTAACTTGAACTAATATTTTATTGTTTTTTTTAATATTTTATTGTTTCTATTGTTTCTATTAGTGTTTGCTTTTCTGAATTGCAAACAATTTTAAAATATGATAGTTGTCTAATGTTTACTTTTGTTAATTAATAAAATATTCTCAACAATTGTTTGACCACTTTGTTTGGTAATTCATCGGCCTTCATAGCTGTTAGACAACTTCGGCACTTTGTGTTAATTCATCGGTCTTTATATTGTCCTTTTTTAAAATATGTTTGATTACTAAATTAGGAAGAATCGCTTACATAGATCAATTTTTTCTTTAAATAAGTGAAAACATAACTCAGTATAAAGCTATATGTTTTTTTTTTTTGAATGAGTGTCAAATTTTATTCATGCAAAAACATATTTACATCTAGTGTAACTGTTTGTTTTATCTACAAACTGTGGAAGTAACTGTGCAAGCCAGAGACGGACTGTTTTATATTACAAGCTATATGTTTATATAGTTTTTATCATCATTACACATATACAGTATGTTTAAGTACGTTTCATTAATTTTTTTATTTATTATATTTTATTTTTTCTAGTCATTTTGTTTACAAATTTGTAGGAAATATTATATTTATTGATGTTTACAGTTTTTATTTAATTGAGACATATTACAAGTTACACAAAAATTACTGATTAGTTATTTTAATGAAATAATAAGAAAAATTCTTGGGTTCACCCATAGAGTGAACATTTAGGTTCACCCAACCAATAGGATTTCGTTATTTCATATTCAGTATCTTTTAAAAAAGGAAACAAAATATTGTCAAGTTTTATTATGTTTTTAAATTAAAAAATAAGTAGAAAATAATAGTAGTCGTAAAAAAAAATTATATTTAAAATACCGTCAGCAAAGCACTAAACCATAAATCATAAACCTTAAATCCATAGTAAACCCTTGGACAAATCCTAAATCTTTGGATAGTAATTGCAAACAAAAATACGTTTTAGAAAAATATATTTTTAATAGCGTTAGTCAAACACTAAACCCTAAACTCTAAATCCTAAACCCTAAACCCCTCGGTAAACCTTAAATCATTGGTAAATCCAAAATGCTTGGATAAATTCTAAATCCTACGGTTTAGGATTTATCCAAGGGTTTATGATTTACCCAAGGGTTTAGGGTTTAGTATTTAGGGTTTAGGGTTTAGTGTTTTGCTGATTGTGTTAAAAATATTTTTTTTTTAAAATCCAAATATTTACTATGGATTTAAGGTTTATGATTTAGGGTTTAGAGTTTAGGGTTTAGTGTTTTGCTGACGGTATTTTAAATATATTTTTTTTGCGACTACTATTATTTTTTATTTATTTTTTATTTTAAAAACATAATAAAACTTGACAATATTTTGTTTTCTTTTTTAAAAGATACTGAATATAAAATAACGAAATCCTATTGGTTGGGTGAATCTAAAGGTTCACTCTAGGGGTGAATCCAAGTATTTTTCAAATAATAACTTCTATTTACAGCAGATTATATATGAGAAATACTTGGGTTCACCCCTAGAGTGAACTTTTAGGTTCACCCAACCAATAGGATTTCGTTATTTCATATTCAGTATCTTTTAAAAAAGGAAACAAAATATTGTCAAGTTTTATTATATTTTAAAATAAAAAATAAATAGAAAATAATAGTAGTCGCAAAAAAGATTTTATATTTAAAATACCGTCAGCAAAACACTAAACCCTAAATCATAAACCTTAAATCCATGGTAAACCCTTGGATAAATCTTAAATCTTTGGATTTTTTTTTAAATATTTTTAACCAAATCAGCAAAACACTAAACCCTAAATACTAAACCCTAAACCTTTGGGTAAATAATAAACCCTTGGGTAAATCATAAATCCTAAACTTTTGGATAAACCCTAAACCCTAAATCTTAAACCCTAACCCCCTGGGTAAACTTAAATCCTTGGGTAAATCATAAATACTAAACCCTAAACCCTTGGGTTTATGATTTACCCAAGGATTTAGGGTTTACCCAGGGATTTAGGGTTTAAGATTTAGGGTTTAGTGTTTGGCTGATGGTATTAAAAATATATTTTTCTAAAACGTATTTTTGTTTGCAATTAATATTAATTTTATTAGTTTTATTTTTTAGTTTAAAAAATATTAAGGTTTATGATTTAGGTTTAATGTTTTGCTGACGGTATTTTAAATATAAAATCTTTTTTTTTGGTAAAATGTCAAGAATATAAAAACATTATATTCTATTTATTTTTATTTTAAAAACATAATAAAATTTGACAATATTTTGTTTTTTTTAAAAGATACTAAATATGAAATAACGAAATCCTAAAGGTTCATTCTAGGGGTGAACCCAAGAATTTCTCGTTATATATGTCACGAATCGAAATTCTACTACATGTCACTAATCAAACTTTAATATTACATCTCACTAATAGAAACTTTAGTTTAAAATTAAATACTTTCCAACTTGCATTTCATTCAACGACCTAATATAATAAAAAAGATAACCTAATACAAGTGTTTCGTAATCAATGGTTCATGCACTCTAAATCTAATCCAAACGTGAAAACTATGTCAGTAATCACTAAACACGGATTAATATGTGATTAAGCAAGTAATTAGTGGGAGAAACGTTGATTGGACTCCGAGAGTCCGAGTATAGTTGAATGTGTTGTCGCATAGGATGGGAACATAAGGGGACGCAAATCGAAAGAAGTCCATAAGCAGTTAATCCACCGTCACAGCTTATAAAATTAGTCGGCTAATCTATCTTATTAAAACAGAAACATTCTGTTGGACATAACATTTATTTTGTAAGTTTTTAAATTAAATATACTTTTATACTTTATAGTTAAACCTGCATTAAATCACTAATGTTCCTTTCTTTATACTACTATCTATGTTTCCAAACAATATACTTATTTCTTTATACTATTATCATTGTTTCCAAACAATATATTTTATATACTACTATCAATGTTTTCAAACAATACAATAATTAATCTAAGTTATTTTATATCCATCATTTTCTCTTTAAAATTTTGTAGACACGTCATAATTTCATAAATTACAAAATAATGAACTTTAAAATTTGGATTATAAGATTACAAATTATGAAATTGTTACAATTTAAATCAAATTAGATTACATATCGGTCATCCATCAGTTCAATCGGTTAGTCTCGGGTTTTAGTGATTTTTTAATATGAATATTTTAAAAACCTAAATTGAATTGTTAGATCTCTGGATTAACCGGTATAATCACAATCGGGTTGAATTTAACAAACACTGATTTAAATGCAAAAATATTATAAATACACAATCTTTAAAAGTTACCAAAATATTTGTTAAGTTATTAATGAAATTTTTCATCGTAAAATATTCCGCGCTTCAAAAACGCGGATCAAAATTAGTGTATAATTAAATTGATTACTAGGATTAGCAGTGTCTCCCATTCAAAAGTCTAATTAGACCAACATGCGTCGCACAAAAGCTATAATGGGCTCCGTGCATTTCAATAAATTTGTACAATATTAAATTCTTCCTATAGTATTTCTTATTTTTATAGAAAATTTGCCACGGGACTAGAAACATTTGTCGGTAACTTCGTCATTTATTTTCGACAACTGCTTTTGATAGAGGGGGACTGTCTCCATGATAATAAATTACTGTAACAAAAGAACGATTCATGATTAATTGAACCTCACATTTCCAATACATGATTTTATATGAGCAAAAGTAAAGCACATTCACACGTGTTAAAGGAAAGAATGATCGATCCAAATGTTATCCGAAACCCAAAACCCAAACCCTAGAATTTAAACCGTAATTTTAAATCCAAATTTTAAACACTAAACCCTAAATCTAAGCCTAAAACCCCAAATCCTAGAGTCTAAATCTAAATCTAGACCTTACAACCCAAATTTTTAGAGTATAGAGTTTGGGTTTATGATTTACGGTTTGGATTTAAAGTTTATGATTTAGGGTTTAGAATTTGGTTTTAGAGTTTAGGTTTAAAGTTTATGGTTTGAGTTTAGGGTATATAATTTAAATTTAGTTTTAGGATTAGGATTTAGAGTATATAGTTTGGGTTTAGGGTTTGAGTTTAGTTTATGATTTAAAGTTTACTTCTTTTTGTAATTATATTTTATTTATTTAAATGACATTAATGTTTATGGCAATTTGATTGAAATAAGATTACTTTGTTATTTTTTCTTGAAATGTAAAACACTTTTTTCCGAGGGAGAGCGAAAAACATATGTACACTTCCCGAATCGATACTAATCTAGAGAATAGTTTTGATCATCTCACTCCAGATGAAAAATAGGGTTGGATGACATGCTAAAAGATGAAAAATAATTAAAAAAATACATTCGAATATAGTTTATGTAAATGCACACATAATCACTAAAATCCCTTTTCACGTATCACAATTTAAATATGCTGAGATTAAAATAAACAATGAATGGCAAATATGAAGAAAATAAAATACTAGCAAATATACAACATTTTTATGTGTGGAAAGGAAATGTTATTCAGTTGATCAAAAAAAAAAGGAAATGTTATTCCATGTTGATTAAAAAAAGAGGAAAGGTTGTTCCATAACTGACTCTCGTGGTGGTATAGTCTCCTCTACAGATATATCTATGCATCTTCGGCCGGTAAAGATAACCTTTGATCAGTAACACTAATATACCTTAACATTTTAACCAAAACAAACACTAACTTATACTTGTGGTGCATTTCAAATCAGTAACCCTACAATTAACCCTACAATTAATGCGATTACATGGCCATACCACCATCACAAAATGCGCCGAGCCTACTCAAACATATAAGTAATTTTGTGCATCCACATACGTTCACCTGCAGACAAGTCTCGGTCTCGGACATGTCAACACTCAACAACAAATGTCATCAGCCATAGTTTAGAGCTGGCCAATTCGATTCAAGGATTTGGAGACCTGTCACAGGAAGTCAGGAACCAGGACATGCACAGGAACCCACAGGTCAAAATAATCTCTCCGATCCAAATACCTTTATGTTACACCCAAGGAAAAGATATACACAAATATATCTTATATACATAATTACTATATTAAAATAGTATTCTGAAACCGGGCTTCGTAGCCTGGTGGTAATGGAACCTCGGCTGAGGTGCCCGCCACCCAGCTTCGAAACCCGGCCACAGCGATTTAACATCCTTACTGCTGGGGCGCTGGACCCCTTCGGGGAATATTTGGGAAAGTGGCTGCCCAGACACCAGAGATATCAAAAAAAAAAAAAAAATAGTATTCTGATCAATTTCTTCTTTCACCCAAGGGAAAGATATAAAATCTCAAAAAACTCAAATATTCTAATTTCTACTTTTACTTGCAGCTTCTTACATTGAAATTGCTCCTAAGTTTTTAGTTAACTGTGAATTTTTTTTTTTAAGCAAATAGAACTTGATTGGTAGAGCATTAGTATAACCATTATACTCTGTTATTACTCAATCAACATTTATCTCTAAATCATTTAGAAAAACATTTACAAAACTAATTTATACTTTTACTCGCAACTTCTTACATTCAAATCTCTCTTAAGTTTTTAGTTAACTGTGAATTCTTTTTTTTAAACGACTAGAGCTTGATTTGTAGAACATTAGCATAAGCATTATACTCCTTATTATCTAATCAACATTTATCTCTAAATCATTTAATTAAAACATTTGATGACAAAAAAAAAACATTTACAAGATGATAATGCTTTCTCTATATGCTCTTTACTCAATGCTTTCATACCAAACTTTTGGTAAAGCATTTGCAGTTAAAATATATAAAATAATAAAAATTATTATATATGACTAATTTATTTTATTTAATAATATAAAAAATTATGTTCGTAGTGATATATATATATATATATATATATAGTTTCTAAAAGTTGGGAATAAATATTTTTAAATTATTTAAAATAACAATATCTCACATTTAAAATATAATATGAGTTATATAACTATTTTTAATAAAAACATAATATATATATATATTATAAAATAAAAATATCTATATTATTATAAAAATAAATAAATTATATGTCATATATTAATTTTTATGATAATATTATAAAAATAAAGTAGATTCATTATTTTAATAACAGATATATTATTTGAAAATGAATATATTATATACTAATTTTTATGATAATTTTAAATTTGTATACTGATATTGCTCTACCAATCACTTTATTAAAAAAAATTATGAGAAGCATACACCTTCTTCGGCATACTGATTTTACAACATACTGATACTGCTTTTTCATTAGATGTACCAATCGAGGAGTTTTTGGATCTAAACATTTCAAATTCACTCTTTTAAAATAGAAGATCCCTCCCAAGAGGAGTTAAACCCATGACTTTCTAGATACATATTCATTCCGTTTCAAAATGTTATATGGTTTAGTTTTTCACATAGATTAATAAAACATAGTAGCTCCGTTTCATAAAGATACATATTCTAGGGGAAAAATTATTTCAAAAAAAATACATTTTTTATATTTTCAAATATACTTTTATCAACTAATAATGATGAATTGTAAATTTCAAGAAGATTAATTGCATTTACTGAATTTTTATTGTTTTAGAATCATGAAAATTAGACAACCACAGAAAATTATGCATTTAGTACTTAAATTTAATATGTTTTTATTAATATGCATGAAAAAGCCAAAACATGTAACATTTTGAAACTGAGGGAATATTAAATTTAAGTATCAAATGCATAATTTTATATGATTATCTAATTTCCATGATTCTAAACCAATAATAATTCAGTAAATGCAATTAATCTTCTTGAAGTTTACGATGAATCATTATTAGTTGATAAAAGTGTATTAAAAATATTAAAAATGTATCTTTTTGAAACAAAACTTTTCCCCAGAATATATATCTTTATGAAACGGAGGAAGTATTAAATAATCTAAGAGTTGTAACTGTGGATCATTTTCATTTTCTTAATATAGATTTATATTAACTAATAAATCCCGAAACAGGCATCAATGTCGAATACAAACCGGACTCAAAAAATAATCTAGATCAACACTTTTACAATTCTAGTTTTGCATCACCACTTATCCGACGCGTTCTGCTAGAGAGCTCAATGATCACTAGACTACCAAAAACTGTTCTCTTTCATTGAAGTTAGCCTCAGAGAGATGGGTTTACCTCTCGGATGCCAAAGTCCTCGAAACATTGCCGAAAGTAGCTGGTTATCGATGATTTTTCCAAACCTGTATTTTTCATTGTCGTTTGAGCGGCAAACGAACAAAGGTGAGAAGAGTCGAAGACAACCATAGCTGAGCAGAGCTTCCGAGACCCACTGATCACCCGCCAATGTCACCAAACACGGGCTGAAACCAAACTCCAAACACTGACTGAAATAGACTCTAACGACCTGCACATATAGCTAGCCAAGAACACTACCGATAGAAATCAAGCGATCACAATTGGCACTGGGATGTGAACTTGCTCCAAATTTGACACCATCCCGACCAATGTGATCGAAACATCATGTGCCAGCTTCGAGAATCGAAGAACCGGAAGCCAGTGACTCTCTGAAGCATAACACCGGTGTCGACGGTGAAAGCACACAACTTAAAAGCTTAACCCGTAACATTATGTTTTTTTTTCATATTTTCGACCAGTCACTTAGTCTTAGTTCTGACTTCACTTATTGGAGTATCCTCCGGTTTGCTCCCCACTGTCATTTTAAACTTCAAGTTCGTCTAACAGCCTCTTCGGAATTTGTAATTGTGCAGAGATTCAAAATTCACCTAATCTAATGCTATCTAGTATATCCAACATTGAATTTATCATCAAAGACAAACAAAATCTTTTATTTTAATCTATAAATTTATTTTACAAGTTAATTTATGTTTGGAAATTATAAAAGTAGTCATTTATTCGCTTAATTTTGTTAATGAAAAAATATATTTATAATTGTAAAGCACCTTGTTAATAAAATTATGTGGAATCGCTTACTCTACTGAATTTATATATATATATATATATATATGTGTGTGTGTGTGTGTATACGTGTGTTTAACTTGTTCTAATTTATCTAAATGTAATCAAAGGTAGAGAAAATTGAATTTGTTTATTTGAATATTTATATTTATTTTCCAGTAAATCTTTTGTTTGAAATTACAAAAGAAATAATCTATGCTCTTAATTTTTTAAAAATATATTTCATGCGTTAGATAATTTTTATATAATGTCTTAAAGTTTGAATTATTTTATTTCTGATAATGCGCTAATATGCACACATATGCTCAGTAATCATGGTTAGTGGTTGTAAAATGGAAACAATAATTAGTGTACATTTTGACAAAAAGTGAATCAATCACTTCTTAAAATATGTATGCTTCTTCCTTGTTTTTTTTTTCAATTCTATTAGCCCGGGCTGTCTCTATTCTATTATTGACTATGCCCACTTCTCTCATATGCTCACGAATTCCCCTCATTGGCACCTTCTGTTACGTTTATATCCATTGGATTTTTCCCGGTATAACTTTGCTTTCAATGATTTAACCAAATTATGCCATTTGAAAGGGTTTTGAGGACCGTCCGGCCTACAACACGATGTACAAAGCGTAAGGTAGGGACGTCAAACACGAATGCACGACTTGTTCATTGAACGAGCGAACTTTAGAAGATTATTAATGAAAATAGAGTGAAACATAGACGTGGAACAGATAAGAGTCTGTGTACTATCCAATTGAATGCAAAGACATTTGAATTGAAGTAACAAGGGAATGGACCCAATAGAAGAAGGAAGAGAACAACTGTGACTTAGTTGTCCCAATTATGCTGAAGGTAATGGATCGAGTCACATTATACCTGTCGAAGAAAAATTTGTGGGTCACAATTTGCAACATAGAGCCAAATCGTTTCTCTGTCCCTACACTTTTGGAACTAATCATCCTTACTCCCTTGCCACATAATTGTTCATTTACGTTTTAGATCAAATGCGCATATTAATTATTGTTAAGAGTTATAACTTATATGATATATTGTTGATGGATCAGAATGGATAATAAACTGTTAGTCTGAACCCTATACGCTTGAATACTACAGTAAAGATTTTATGTCACTCTTTTTGAATCTTTATTTAACAAAATCATCAAAACTTTGAATAAAAACCACACACATGATAGCTCTGTTCGTTTGCTGCTTGTTGATGATAGAAACAATAAATCCATTTAGTTTGACCATCGCTAAACCAGCGTCTGACTTCAGCGATCAGTGATCATAATTTATGTGGTTGCCGAATTTTTGAGCGTTTTAAAGCTGTGACCAACATCACAAAGGTTCACCTTCTTTCTTTTTTTTTCTGGAAAACGTTATTTTTGTATAATTTTTCTTATTAATTTATAATACAATATGTTTTATTTTCCTTAATACGTATAAATAAAGTATGTGGTTTCTATGATTCTTTTTATCTTTGTTATTTTACTATAACACTTGACAAATTTTATTTAAAAAAAATCTATGTTATTGTTTTTACATGTTCAAAGGACAAAATAATTTGATCGCTATAGCTATTGACAAACGAACAACATGCAATAATAATATAATCGTTTTACTGTTCTATCACTAACATACTTAATTGTAAGAAACTCAAAGCCTAAAACTCTAAAAGCATATGATGTCAATTTGGAATAATATTACATTATTAATATATATAAACACTATTAATATAAGATATTTGAAAGACATTTGTCAAAAAAAAAAAGCTATCTAACTATCGCGTACATGTATTGAACTAAGAGTTTCAAGAGATGTTGGAGTGTTTTAATTTTGAGATGTAGGTAAATTTTAATTTATTTAGGTGATTTTGATATAATTTAAAAAAAAACTTATAGGTGATTTAGTAAGATATTTGCTATAAATTTCAGAGTTGATAGGGTGATTTGAAATGGTATAAGAAAAGCTCTGCTCAGGAGAAGAGTGGGTCGTTGTGACAAATATCTGCATTTGTGTTTCCGCTTAAGAACACTGCAACGTTAAAGAAACAATCATGGCCTATAATCACATGGCTCATAGCACGACTGAACGTTTTGATCAAGTTAAAAAATCATATTATCAATAAAAATCCAACACATACATTTTTCTTCTTTACATGCATCTTTTTGACTTATCCACTCATCAAGAACGACCATGATAAAAAAAAAAAAAAGAAGGACCATGATGAGGCCAGGTTTAGAGATGCCTCTCTTCATTATATGCATTGCGGTTACCATCCTTTGTTCTCTCTTTTGTGATGCATGTTTTTAAAGTATCATACCCAGAAAAGATAGCATTATACCCAATGTGTAACAAGGTTCAAGACTTAGAATCAATCACTGTCTTCTACAGAAAGTAAAATTCCCTTTTCCTATGATTCTGTACTTGTTACAGCAAATTTCTCTCTTCTTGAGCCAATTATAAGTCAGCTAGAATCCCTACAACCTTGTATCTTACCAGTGCAACCAACACACGAACAACATTCAGACAATATTCACATATTCCAAACTCCTCAAAGTTTTCCTATTTGTATGCTTAAACTCATTTGCCTGAAATGTCTTTAACACAACCGCTTGAGAACAGATGTAGAACCACATCCTTTAGAACCACTCATTCTACCAGTCTCATAAGAAAATAGTAGAGCAAGAAATATAACATCATTACTGTCTCATTTGTTGCAGAACACTTGATATGTAAGAGCACCCGCGATGGTGTTACCCGTTAGAGTTCTTAGAAGAAATGTTTTTTTTTATCTTTTAATTATTATTTCTTTTCTTTTTCAGATTTTTTTTTAAAAGAAAAAAAAATCAATTAATCGCAGATCGCCACGTCTCGTGGGGATTCTCAAATAGTGCAAGGATTCACTAAGAACAAATCCTTATTTAAGAATTTTAAGGATTGAATCCTTAACTCTTGGTAGGATTCATTGATTATTTAATTATTTTTTCTCTAAAAACTTCTCCTTAAGGATTCCCATTGCGGATACTCTACGAGCAACATTATGGGATGATATGGTTAAATGAGTATCTGTCAGATTTTTTATTAATATAATATTGTGGTTTTATTAAAAAGCTAATTTTTTTATTTACCAAAATTGAACCATTCATGAAAGGACAATTGACATAAAAGTATCGAACAAGTATCGAACAAAGTTCTAAAAATGTTTGGTACTAGATACTTAGACCATCTTTCTATCTATTGGAGTTCTAAATATAAATATGTGTCTATGTATTTATTGTATATGTGTATATAGTTATAGGGTCTACTAATTAGTGTAGAACTTTACCCAAAAATTCTAAATTTAGATTTTTTTAGAATTTTTGGGTAAAGTTCTACACTATTTAATGGACCCTACAACTATATACACATATACAATAAGTACATACATATATTTATATTTAGAACTCCAATGGATATAAGAGCATGATTATTGCAAAAGTTCTTAGCAAAAGTCCTTAATACACATATATGTATATATATGTATATGTATATATTATATATGCGTATATAATTGTTTGTTAAGGATTTTACGAAAACCGAAACCGAAAGTTTCTTAATTAAAGAATTTTCGGTTTCGGTTTCCGTAAAGTCCTTAGCAAACAAATATATATGCATATATAATATATACATATACATATATATGTATTAAGGACTTTTGCTTAGAATCTTTGCAATAATCATGCTCTAACCCTCTATTGAAGATACTCTTACTTCTTTTATCTTTCCAACTTTTTTTTTAAATATTTTTATTAGTCTCGTACTTTGTTAGATATTAGTGTTGGAGGTGTTGTAAGAACAATAGCCCTGAAAGGAGCTCTGAAGCTTATTAATGAATGGACATGATCACATGAAACATGTGAAATAAGGAATCTGAAAGCTGGATATGCTGAAAGTCACGGAAGCTGCTATAAGACTGCATTTTAAATGGCTCATATATTGCGGAGAAGAGGGAAGACGCATAACAGAAGTCTCCAAGCTCGACGGTCTTAGGGGTCAGAAATTTTGGTTTTTCGACGGAGTTTTTTTAAAAAAAAAAACTATTTCGACGGAGTTTAAAAAAAAACTATTTCGACGGAGTTTAAGAGTATTGGGCTTGGATCACTCAGATTTGGTCCACTGAGACGCATTTTTTTTTGTCGGGTTTATTATGCTATTAGAAACAACGAGAAATATTACATTGACGATATTACAGCTGACCATTCTACCTGCCTTATAAGAATTTATGTCTGACTGCATCATCCTGAACCGCCTTATGAGATCTATTCCTGACGGTATTCCTTACGCCATACTGAAGATCCCTTGTAAGACTTGTCTCCAATAATCTGCATAATTCGCCTTCTCCGGGAATTGAAACCCAGACCTCCTGATATAGAAATTGCGTCGCCTGGGATTCGAACCTCAGACTTTGGTGTAGAAGCCTTTAAACCTTGACCATTAGGCCACGGTGCTTCCACAACTGAGACGCATTTCTGCAAGAGAATTTTATATCAGATTCACATATGCACAAGTTCTTCGTGCAACGTATGTCTGTGATTTATTTTAATTTCAAGTCTCTTCACATAACACATATTTAGTTGTTATTTTATAAGAACTATTTTAGTTAAAAGTGAACGCAAAGTCTCTTAAAATCTCTACCATAATTTTTTTTTCCAAGATATTGTTTCGTTAAATAACAGTAGATTTGATATAGTTTTTACAAATTATTGATTGAATAACAGAAGGTTGTAAGTGGTTTTCAATAACTCTACAAAAATTTCATATTGAATAACAATTGATTTAGAATCTTTTTAAATCATTAGTTAAATAACATAAGATTTTAACAAAATCTCAAAGTTTCTTAAAATTCTTATTCAATAACAGAATATTCTGCATGATTTCAATATCTTCTATGTATTTATCATAATTAGTCAAATTTTGCAATTTTTTACTCCTCAGGTTAGATTTTTCAGATTATCCAGATTATTTCAGTATAATATAATAGTCATCTGATTTCAAAAAATTTGTAAGTGATTTATAATAACTCTACAAAAATTCTATATTGAATAACAATTGATTTAGAATCTTTTTGAAATCGTTAGTTGAATAACAGAAGATTTAACAAAATCTCAAAGTCTCTTGAAATTCTTATTCAATAACAGAATATTATGCAACAATATTTAGTGCTTCAATCTCTTCTATGTATTTATCATAATTAGTCAACTTTTACAGTTGTTTAATCTTCCCTCTTCCGGTTTGATTATTCAGATTATCTCAGTATAATATACTCCCTCTGTTTTTAAATAATACATGTTTTGAGATTTTCACACTTTTTAATAAAACATATTAAAATTTACTTATTAGTGCATAGTTTTTTGTTATTTTATATTTCCTATATTCTAAACCAATAAAATTTCAAGAAATGCAATTAATGTTTTTGAGATTCACAATTATTCATAATTAGTTGACAAAAATTACATTGAAAATATGAAAAATACATCTTTTTGAAACAAAAAAAATTCCTAAAACATACATCTTTAAAAAACAGAGGAAGTAATAGCCATCTAATCTAAAAAAAAATATAATAAATTATATATTTAAGTTTATATGTCAACATCGTATTTCATTTTGATATACTAAATCTTTTTTTTTTTGCTAAATATATACTAAATCTTCATATAGTTCGACGAGTAACTATCAGTTTCTACTTCCGACAAGTGTTTTTACGTGAATAAGGTAAATGAGAGATTGAAAGAAGATCATGATCGGGAAAGTTATGAGAGGATATGTGGCGTCCTCGTGTGCGTGGCTGCATTCTCGTGCCATACCATCACATTACTAATAATTGCATTCCAATATATTTATAAATCCCCTTACTATTATTTGAGGAGACCACTAATGAAAATAACCTTTTGCCCATGTGTTTATTACATGTGTGCCATTTCCTATGTAGCATCTCCACATTTCATCTCACACCAATTTTTCAAAAGCCCATCCTTGCCTAGAACATTTACATCTCATGCCATTGTAGTGCACATATGTTATAATCAATGCTTTTGATGTGCTATACGTGATGTGCATATAGTTAATGTCCAATGCTTTTGATTCATTCTAAACCATGAACTACCTCTTATATGCATCTTTTATATTTTATGTCCAACAGATTATCTCTTATATTAAACTTTTTTTTATGTTTATAAATTCTTGCTCGCAGGAAATGTTCTACGTATTATAACTTTATATTATACCCAATGCTTTTTATGTATATATATATATATATTTTATGTTAGTATCAGCATTATAATTTCTATCCAAGAACATATATATATATTAAACTTTTGTATGTTTATAAAATATTCGATCCAAGAACATATATAAATATATATATATATATATTTTGATCCTAGAACATATATATTTATATTTTTGATCCATATATATATATATATATATAATGCTCATATTTTCATACACATCCATCATTTATTATTGATTTATGATACAATAAATGTCATTATTGAATATGAAATCTCGGTTATGATTGATTTATGTTAAGTCCGTAATCAGATCGTACATTATTATTGATTTATGTTTCTTGATTGATATGATAAAGCATGATTGATATGATTAGCGATTTTAATTTTAATGTTTCATATTTGAGGTTACCACATTCATAAAAATAATGTAACATCCATCATTTTTTATGTGTATATATATATTTTATGTTAGTATCAGCATTATAACTTCTATCCAAGAACATATATATATTAAACTTTTATATGTTTATAAAATATTCGATCCAAGAACATATATTTTTTTTTTTGATCCTATAACATATATAATATATATATATATATATATATATATATATATATTGTTAATATAATGCTCATATTTTCATACACATCCATCATTTCGTGAAAATTATTTTTTTTACTTTTGTATTTTGTTATAATAAATGAAGACATAATTTAGAGGGATTAAATGATACAATAAATGTCATTATTGGATATGAAAATCTCGGTTATGAGGTTACCATATTTATAATAAAAATTTAACATCCATCATTTCGTCATTAACAATTATTTGATGTTACCATAATTAAAAAAATTCTGTGTCAAATTTGTTATAAAAGGAAAGCCAGGTGAGTAAATGTATGTCTTATGTTTTCTTATAAAAACTCTTTCTCACATTTCGTTCATACCCAACAAAAATGGCTGTCTTTTGTTTGTGCCTTTCAAAAATATTCTAGATGGATCGCGTAATCCTCATATTCTTATTGGTAATTCAATTTTTTCTGTTCATGAAGTATCAAATATTGTTTTACTAGCAGCGTATTTTTGTATAGTTGTCATACTAATCCATTTTGGTTATCATAGATGTCATCGGACATGTTGTGCAAGCGGGTCGCATTCAGATGTTTTCAGTTAATGGAAAAGTTATCCCGAATATTTCATTGCTAATACGTGATGCAGAGTAAGTTCCGTTTAAAAATCATATTCAAATTTTCGTCACATAGTTGATATCCCTTATATATTAAAATAGAAGTACTTTTAGAGACTAACCTTATATTCATGTGTTATTAACAAGAATGGCATTTCCTATGTGGCAACACCATATTACTTCTCAACCTCTAGACTTATTACATTTGTTGCCATTGTGAATTAATAGTAGCTTAACATAATGTTTTAGTCATATTAATTGATATTAATTGGTTATGTGCATTGATATGGACGAAAATATCAAATCCGATAGGGTTTTTATAATGTTATACGAAATTAATATGATAGTATATGATATCTATAGTCACAATTGATAGAGTTTTGACTATATATATGATTCATATTTTTATAATATTATATTTCTTTACGACTCTAAATTATAAATGATTTTTTAGGGACTGAAAAATATAAATGATTTATAATTTTTTTTTCTATAAACTTTAGTGCATGACATTTATTTTGATGAATATTTTTTGTATTTTATTGGATACATGACATTTATTTTTAGATAGACAATATAAATTGTTTTATATTATAATATCAAAATGTCGTATATAAAAATTTATGAGCAATCTTGAAAATTATAAAATACATTCAAAAAGGAATTCTATATTAAATTTATTGCAATCCCTAAATTTTTGCAAAAAATACTTTTTGATTACAAAATTATCATAAATGATGACATATATATTGAAAATGGAAATTTATATAATTCTTTCCGATTAAATTTAAGGCAAATATCAATGTTTAATGTGGACTTCCTTAATTTATGCCATATGCATATAATACTTTTTATAATTATCTGAAAATCTCTGATTATAATCATATACGAAATTAATAGGATAGTCTAATATATATAGTCACAACTGATAGAGATAAAACTTTAGTGCATGACATTTATTTTGATGAATATTTTTTGTATTTTATGGGATACATGACATTTATTTTTAGATAGACAATATAAATTGTTTTATATTATAATATCAAAATGTCGTATATAAAAATTTATGAGCAATCTTGAAAATTATAAAATACATTCAAAAAGGAATTCCATATTAAATTTATTGCAATCCCTAAATTTTTGCAAAAATACTTTTTATAATATCTGAAAATCTCTGATTATAATCATATACGAAATTAATAGGATAGTCTAATATATATAGTCACAACTGATAGAGATAAAACTTTAGTGCATGACATTTATTTTGATGAATATTTTTTGTATTTTATGGGATACATGACATTTATTTTTAGATAGACAATATAATTGTTTATATTATAATATCAAAATGTCGTATATAAAAATTTATGAGCAATCTTGAAAATATAAAATACATTCAAAAAGGAATTCCATATTAAATTTATTGCAATCCCTAAATTTTTGCAAAAATACTTTTTGATTACAAAATTATCATAAATGATGACATATATATTGAAAATGGAAATTTATATAATTCTTTCCGATTAAATTTAAGGCAAATATCAATGTTTAATGTGGACTTCCTTAATTTATGCCATATGCATATAATATTTTTTATAATTATCTGAAAATCTCTGATTATAATCATATACGAAATTAATAGGATAGTCTAATATATATAGTCGCAACTGATAGAGTTTTGACTATATATACAATTCATATTATTATAATATTTAACTTCTTTACGATTAATAAATGATACATGACATTTTTTAAGAGATTAGAAAATATACAAGAATCATAATTATGTTCTTCTATAAATCTTTAGTACATGACATTTATTTTGAATAATATTTTTTAGTTTATGAGATACATGATATTTATTTTGGGATTGGACAATACAAACTGCTTTATATTGTAAAATCAAAGTCGTATATAAAACATTATGAGCTTACATTCAAAAAGGAATTACATATTAATTTTTTTTGCATTCCCTTAAATTTTGCAATAATACTGTTCACTACAAAATTATCATAAATGGTGATAGACCTTTCATTTGGAAATTTATATAATTCTTTTCGACTAAATTTAAAGAACAAACCATTTTTAATGTGTAATTCCTTAATTTTTGCCATATGTTTATAATACTTTATATTATTATCTTGAAATCTTAAATTATACTCCTAAACGAAATTAATAGGATAGCCTTATATATTAGTCACAAATGATAGAGTTTTGACTATATATACGTTCATATTTTTATAATATTTAATTTCTTTATGATTCATACCATTTTTTAGAGATTGGAAACTATGATTATAAAACTTTGGTATGTGACTTTTATTTTTATTAATATTTTTGTATTTTATGGGATACATGACATTTATTTTGAGATAATATAAACTGTTTTATATTGTAAAATCAAAATGTTGTATATAAAAATTTATGAGCAATCTTGAAATATTATAAAATACATTTCAAAAAGGAATTTCCTATTAAATTTCTTCCAATCTCTTAATTTTGTGCACTAAATTGTTTTACGAAATTATCATAAATGGTGACATACATTAAATTTGGAAATTCATATAATTATTTCCAATTAAATTTAAGAAAAACATCATTTTTAATGTGGACTTCCTTAATTTTTGCCCTATACATGTAATACTTTATTATAATTGTCTAGAAATCGACGAACAATTAGGGATTTACAACATTACTTTCTGGCAATATCTAAATATATCAGGTGATGAGAAAAGAGATCGAATCCAACATCCGAACCGTAGCCCATGATCTCATGTCCCATCAATATTTTTTTAGTAAAAGCACTCTTTATAAATAAAAATAAATCAAAAGAAACTCATATGTATTTTGAGTCATAATGGATATTAAGGTTCGATAAAGGATCTCTTTTACAATTTTGAGTCCTAACAAAACCACTAAATTTACTTCAATTTTATTGATTCAACTTTTATCCAGATACTTCAATAAATTTTTTTGTTGATTAAAAAATTCAATAAACTTCTAATCCCAAATTGGGTTTCCTTACATTAATCTGTATGACAACATTACTTATCCTAATTATACCAAATATAATATGTCATTTTTATGTTTTCAATATCTATAATTAAAATTTATAATTTCTTTGGTCCGTTCGCCCCGCACAGGGTGCGGGTGATCACCTAGTTATTAGTAAAAAAAAGCAAAAAGAGAAAAGAAACGTGAATAGATTGAGAGAGAGAAGGACAGATGAATGTGGGTGTCTGCCGAACCACGGACACCGGTCGGAGTCTAAAGAAAAAGTAGGGCTTATTGCAAAAGTGACTCAAAACTTGAATTCAAACAGAAAACTAACCTTTTCTTTTGACTCATTTTTTTTTTGAGTTTTTAACCCCACATCTGCATTTTATCTACGAAAATGCCATTAACCCTTTTTTTTTTTTTTTTTCGAAAATGGCTTCTTTACTGTCTCAACCTCATTTTCTTCAAGTATTTACAATATTGCCACTGCCATGAATAGTGGGAACAACCTTGTACGAACTGTTTGGAGCTTTTAATGCCCTTTAATGCACGTAAATCTCTTTACACTCTCTCTGTTTCAATTGTTATGAACTAAAAACAACATTTCTTTCACTTTCTCTCCATATTCATCCAAAAAACTGAAGCTTTTGATTCAAAATTGTTTGGAGCCATATTTCTTTCGTTTTGACTTACGGTTGCTTTCGTTTGAGGTTCTGGGTGGTTGGAGAAGACCCTGTGTGCAAACAAAGTCATCTCACCTAGTTGAAGGTACGAATTTGAATTTTTTTCAAAATCTGTTCGCGTAGAAGACTTACAAGTAAGTCATCTGTATGTAGAAGACTTACTGATGAGTCTTCTGGTCAAACGGACGACTTAAACTAAGTCGTCCAGCTTTGTTTGGTGAAAAAAAACAGTCCAGACGACTTATATATAAGTCGTCTACGAGAAACAGGCTAGTTTTGCATTTGACCGAATCGTGTCAGATCTTTGACTATTTCTGGACGACTTATAATTCAGTCGTCTCTCGGAAAGTTAAAATTTCAATATTTTATTAAACTAGACGACTTACGTGTAAGTCGTCTTAGGTTAGTTTTGTAGTTGAAAAATAAAACTTCATAATTTAATTTTATTAGACGACATAATATAAAGTCGTCCCGTCAGAAGACTTAATTTAAAGTCGTCCGGGGAAAGCAAAGTCGTCCAGAATTTTCCCAATTAAGTCGTCCAAACCTTGCTTATCCCGGACGACCTTAAATTAAGTCGTCTAGCTGGACGACTTTTAGTTAAGTCGTCTGGAGAAAGTTAAATTTCAAGTTTTATTTTTCAATTACAAAACTAACCTGGGACGACTTACGTGTAAGTCGTCTAGTTTGAATAAAATATTGAAATTTTTACTTTCCAGAGACGACTGATTTATAAGTCGTCCAGAAATAGTCAAAGATCTGACACGATTCGGTCAAATGCAAAACTAGCCCGTTTTTCGTAGACGACTTATATATAAGTCGTCTGAATTTTTTTTTTTAACAAACAAAGCCGGACGACTTAGAATTAAGTCGTCCCTTTTAATTTTCAATTGCAAAAGTGACCTCTTTAGACGACTTACCTTTAAGTCTTCTGGACGACTTAAATCTAAGTCGTCTGCGATAATGTTTGTTGAACTTCTTCATTTTCTCTATGTTTACTAATGTGTTTTATTTTGAATATTTGCAGATGATTTTTAAGTTACATGCAGTGTATGGAGAATGGTTGTTGAGAGATTTCCGTTGGGATTTTGTGGTTGATGATCTCAAAGGAGCAAGATTGTTTTTATTGAATGAAGATTCAACACATGCTGAACTTGTTGCAATGGCTCAAGAAGATTATAACCTGGACATGAGATCAGTGACTGTGGAGATTAGCTACTCATTACCAGCAGAAATGATGATGACTCCAAAGCAGTCCTCCCATTCATGTTACAAGTGATAGACAAGTTCGAAACTTGCTCGAGATACTCAAAACGCATAGAGTATGTCTTTGTGTATCAAGCCGCAGCAAGGTGGAAACGGTTTCAGAGAAAGAGAAGAAGCTGGTGATAATGATGAAGCTGGTGAATGGGAAGAAGATGTTGGTGATAATGATGAAGCTGGTGAATGGGAAGAAGATGTTGGTGATAATGATGAGGCTGATGAATGTTTTGAAGATGTTGGTGATAATGAGTCTGTTGAAGATGAAAATCAAGATGGGGAGGAGGAAAATGGGGAGGAGGAAAATGGGGAGGAGGATGCTGATAACACTATTGTTGGTGAAACGGATCAGAATGGTGGGGATTACAGTCTTTATGGAAAGGTTCTAGATGAGGACGAGGAAGATGATGATAATATTTTGTTTTGAAGAAATTGAAAAGACATATGCTAAGACAAATGCTATTGAAGGAGGAAAATCGGATTGTACCAGCATCTATGTCAACCAGAGTTTTGTTAGCAAGGATGCACTGCTTTCAGAGCTGCGGTTGACAGCAGTGAGGGGTAGGTTTTCTTTCAGAATATACAAATCAACAAAAACTCTCCTTGTGGCAATATGTCGGGTTAGCGGTTGTGGATGGAAGATCAGAGCGAGTGTGAAACATGGGTCAAACACGTTTTGGGTAACAAAGTATGTGGAAAAACATTTATGCTCAATTGGAGACCGAATCGCTCAGCGGAGACACTGTACTCCAAAGTATGTTGGTAGTCTTTTCATTGATCGTGTTGGGATCATTGATGGGATAACTCCACAGCATATCACTGATGCAATGAAGAAACATGTTTGGCATGACGCTTGATTACACCACTTCATACAGAGCACTGTTATATGCACAGAAATTGGTGAGAGGATCAGCAGAAGAAGGGTATTCGCGTCTGCCTTCATATCTCGAGCAAATCTCCATTGCAAATCCTGATTCTATCACGGCTATAGAACTTGATTCTGAGAAAAGATTTAAGTATCTATTTCTCTCTTTTGGAGCTTCTATCAAAGGTTTTAAGTATCAGAGAAGGGTCATTGTGGTGGATGGAACTCACCTAAGTGGAAAGTATGGAGGTGTTATGTTAGTTGCAGCCGCACAAGATGGCAATTTTCAGATATTCCCATTGGCTTTGGGATCGTGGATGCTGAAGATGAACCTTCTTGGGAATGGTTTTTCACAAAATTGGCTAGTTGTATATCTCATGGACAAGCCTCTGGTGATAGTCTCTGACCGGCACGCGGCCATTAAAAGTGCGTGTGAGAAGGTGTTTCCTTGGGCAACCCGAGGAATATGTTATTATCACCTTCAAGATAACATTGTCAAAAAAGTTTAAAGGAAACATCTCATGTACTTGGTGAAAGGGGCTGCTTATGCGCACACGGTTCACCGATTTTAACCGGTACATGGCTGAGATACGGAGTGCAAACCCGGAACTTGCAACGTATTTGGAGAAGGCCGACGCCAAGCTATGGTCAAGGGTTTATTGTAAGGGGAAAGGTTCAACATAAAAACAAGCAACATCGCTGAATCTATTAATTCCGCACTGAAGCGAGCAAGAGGATTTCCGATTCGTTCCTGCTGGAGTTCATAAGGCAGAAGTTAGGAAAATGGTATTTGGAAAAGGAGACAAGATGCTTTGAGTCTCCCATACTGTACATAGCCGTGGGTGTTGAATAACTTGCTTGCGTGTTCGATCAGAGATAGCGGGATACGATGACGGTCGAACCAAATGTGATGGATGGCGTTTCTTTGTCAAAGGTG
>NC_079517.1:11470870-11484947 GCF_000801105.2 Raphanus sativus
TGTCGATGGACCTGAAAACATGAGAGCTGTTATGAATCAAGTTGTTTCTCTGTTTTCATAGGTGAAACAGGATTGCTTGCGAAGCCAACTTCCTGAGGAGAAGCTTCCTCCTAGATAGCGGCACCCGGATCCATAATAACAGCTCCAATCTTGTATTGCTGAGTATCGACGTTTATACCGAATTTTTTTTTTCCATCTAATAATATTATTGAAAAAAGGCTAAAAGCCCATACATAACATAAGCCCAATTTAATGGGCTCCAGCCGTACAAACAAACAAGTAAAAACCAGTCTAAAAGCCCACACATTGGCCCAAACTTTAAACGAGCCCAACAAAGGCCCACGTCACAAGATCCTTGCGGTTGAGACGTCCCACGTGCAGGCGCGTAAAGAGAAAACACGTCTTCACTGATCTCCCCACCGAACACGTGTTGAAACCTCACCACACGAGGCACACGCGTCAACCAAACCGCATCGACGTCACCGCCAAGGATTTTCGCCGGAGAACCACACCGCTTCACCGGGACACCGATCACCGTCGGAACATGATTTCCCACCCAATCCCTTCCACATCTTCGCCTGGACTCGTTTCAACGGAGAGATGCATCGGCCTATCCGAGATCTCTTCCCGAGCCACCAAAGTCGTCATCTTCACCCATCACTTTCTTCCCGGATAGAGCCCACCAACCGGCGAATTCTCATCATGAAGCAAAGCTGAGACTACCATCAAGCCATAACCGGACCACCGAGAAAATTTGTTCATCCGCCGTCGAGATCACACCTTACGATGCGGAGACCGAAGCCGGACGATCGCCTTAGAAGGAGAGGCACAGCGCCGGAGTCAAAAGCCGACCGTCCACCGTGGAAGTGGTGCGACGTCGGAAGCCGATAATATAACTACGCAAACTATAAACGCAAAGAAAGAAAACATGAGAGGTGAAAGGCCGGACCGACGGCGGCTGAGAGAGCCTCACCGTCGGCCGGAAACAACGATCAAATCTTGCTGTCGCTAGAGAGAAGTTGGAGCGAGGCCGGTCTAGAAAGATAGTTATACGTTTATACCGAATTATTAAAAACTGAAGTAAATAGTAGAACACCCAAAAATAGTATATGCAATAAGAGGTTCAAAGAAACGGTTGTATGACATCTAGGCGCATCCTATGTGTTGAAATATTATTATGATAATATTATTAATTTTTTATATAGTTTGATTTCCATTTATAGTTGGGTCTATATCCTTCTGGATCCAGTTGGAACAAAGGCCGAGTAAAACATAATAATAGTAGTAGTAGTCTGGCAAACAAACTCAAATATGAGAAGCGAGAACCTTTGACATCTATCACTTTAGTTCTTTGTTTGATTCTATTTCTTTTTCGTATGTACCACGTTTGAGGAATGAGATGGCTGATTCGGTGGCAAAATCAACTCTCTCATTGCTTAACTCCCCCGAAAATGGGGTGTAAACTCTTTTATTATGAATGAATGTGTGTTTGATCAAGCAAGAGAAGCGAGAACCTTTGTGAGAAGATGACAGATCAAATACATGAGACAATGGATTCACACAAAAAAACGAGACTGTTAGAAATTGGCTAAGTTACACTTATAAGTTTTATTGAATTGTAATTACAGTAATATGATCAAAACAACACTTCATTTGTAAGCGTGAAAGCTTTAGCCTCTCACCATTTCACAATACCAGTGTGATCTTAGTACACTTAGGATTTCATTAGCACTTGGTCTCTAGAACTATGTACTAAAAAACCTGAAACCCTTTGCTGAAAACTCTCGGTGATAAAATTAGACGAAAACTCAAAACTATGAAGATTTTTTGAGATTGACCAATGACCATGCATGAACTATAGTCTAGTGGTTTGTATTAGTAATGAACTAATGATACATCATTACTAAAATCCAATTCACATGTGTATATTTTTCAAAAGAATAATACATATATTTTAAACCTATACATGACATAATTGTAAGTTGGATATTTTTCAGCCTATCCATCTTCACAGCCGAATCCACAACTTTATATTTTCGGCTTTCATCAAGCAGGGTTTGTTTTAGACATAAACATTCAGGGCCGACTCTGAAATTTTGGAGGTCTATTGCAATGTCTATATAAAAAAAAATTGAGGGCCTAAAAAATATTTTTGGAGACTTATATTTGTAATTTTCTTCAAAAATTTCAGGGACCTGTTGCAAATGTTTCACTACGCATGGTCTAGGACCGGTCCCGTAAACATATGACCTGGTGTTTTGATACCCACATTTAACATCTCATTGAAATACTTACAAGCCTCATTAGTTTGTTTTCATGGCACATAATTGGTATCAAACCGAGAACATGTGCATTCCTTGACGAACACTCTTTAACGTTCATCTCAACCCATATTTTGATCGCCATATCTAGGAATGAACAATTGCAGTCTCAATTGGATTTTGGTTCAGATTCATCTGAGTTAGAAGTTTCTGATTAAAGAGTTTTAAGTCCAGTCAGATATTAAAACGATATTATAAAAGCTTAGATGGATTCGATTTGAGTTTAATCGGGTTTGGTTTGGGTTTAATTACATGTCTAAATCCTACCGAACGCGAAATATTTTTTTTTTTTGGATATTAGTCGGGTTATCTGTTCCAAAAATATTGATGTATATATGATTAAATTCAATATATTTTCAATCTTTTTTTAGTAAAATTTATGTATGTGGCTTCCTCAAATAACTCGTACTTGAATTATACATGACAATATCATCATATCATGATAAACTGAGTATTATATGAACTGAAAACCATATATAATAAAACATAAATAAATTAAAATTAACAGCTAACAAATTTATAAACCTAAAAAATACTATTTAAACTTTTTTCTAAAAACAAAATTGTTTAAACTTCAGAAACAAATTTATTCATAACTGAATTGCAAATGCAATTGTCAAAACAGAAAAATTCAATATGGACCAAATACCCAAATATATTAAATTGAGTATTGGAATTAATTATTCATATATATAGATAATTGTTTTAGGTACATATTATGGCTCGAAGTCGGATTTCGTACAATTTCGTTTTAGAAAACTTTTGTGATTATTCCGATATTGATTTTCCAGCAACTTTTCTTTTTAATGAATAAGTTTTAGGCCCGAAAATTCAGTTCTACTATTTTCAGTGCACGAACATCCTCACAATGATCACATAAGTTCTAGCATTTGGCGTATCCCTTCTAATTTCATCTCTTGCACGACCTTGAATGAATCTTCCATTCTCTGTGACCAGCAACAAGCTCTTACTAGTGCACTGTAAGTGGGAGATTCAAGGGGAAACCCTGAACTCTCGAAGAACTCCAGGGCTTGGTTCAGTTTTTCCCTCGGAGCCGAGTCCATTGATCAGACTACAAAAAACGTGAAGACTTGGCTTGCAATTCCTCTGTTCCATTTCATTAAAGAACCTTCATCATGCTTTTTAGCCTTGCAAAATGCACATTGATCATGCTAACCGAACTAACCAAAAAAACCGAATAACCCAAACTGGTTTGACTTGAACCCGTATGCATACTCTAAACCCTAAAAACGACAAGTCTCCGTTAACCAAGATCCACCAAGAACAAAAGTTCATCGAATAGTGAAACAGTGGTTGGTTCTGTCGGGAATCGGGATTACAAAATTTGAGAGAAGAGAGAGAAAAAAAAAGATCTCTCGTTTCTCTTCTCCTCGTATAATTACAGCGCCACTATTGCTCAAAGAATGAACCTTACAGACAGAAAACAAATGTAATCTCGTGTCGTGTGTCCCCGTGTATAATAATATGCTTCCAACCATTCCTACTTCACTTGCACTGATTAGTTTGCGAATTCAAATCATCAAGAAAATTCGTCATCGTCTCATCCAGCTTCTTACCCTGAGGTCCAGCTTTCACCACGTTAACATCATCCCACTCCGAGCAAGGATCGTTCCACCAGCTACCACGGCTCGCGCACCAAGCTCCAGGAGTGACCCTATAACGCCCACGTTTCAAGATCTCTCTATCAACCATATCAAGAACCGGATCGTCTTTCTTGAACTGCCTAGCGAAAGCTGCTCCGCTCTGAGCCATCTGATCGAAGTCGGATACGCCGAGGAAGTGCGGCTCCATCTTCGGCGGACTGTCCCATATCATGTACCGCAAGTCCCCGTTGACCGTCGTGTTACTGAACTCGGGGGCGTTGCAGATCACGGTGTGGAAGTAGCATTCTTCAGAGAGGATGACGTTGTTGAAATACATGAGGAGGGTTCTCGGTAAGTTCTCCCAGCCGAAGATGCAGTATTCGAGAAAAGACCTGCTCAGTACCGTCCACGGCGAGCCTGCCGTGATATAAATAACAAACATATGGTTAGAAAGTATTCACATAGAGTATTATTTAGGGTACTGAAATCTTGTAACCTGTAAAGATTTTAAAAGCATCTGGTGTTGGTCGTTTCTCAGTAGCAGTGAAGAGCTGTGTTCTTCTAGCTAAGTAGAGTGCTGGATCCACAACAATAGGCTTGATTCTCTGAGATCTACAGAAACATCCATTACCAACAGAGTCATGAAAAGACAAAGACAGGAAGTGAAATCTACACTTACTCTTTCCAAGCAAGGTCACTAGTGTGATCAATGAAGTTGAGGCTTCTATTCACCGAGGCAAACACATGAGATAGGTCTGAGAGAGTGAAAAAAAAAATGTTAACTTTGAATTCATATGAAGACAAACAGACACAAGTAAGTGGATGTAATAAATCTCAAAAAGCAAGTCTTTTTGCAATAAAAATAGAAATCATTGTCCTAATCAATAACACTGATCACGTTTTCCACTTATGGATGCGAACAATCTCAAAGAAACATACCGTCTTGAGTAAGGAGGGGATAATCAAAGGCACTAAGCTCAACGAACCAACTCCAAGACCCATCAAGCTTCAGCAAGATGGAGACGGCATGGAGAGTACTCGCCGTTTTCGAAGCGCCGTTCTCGGATAACCGATCAACCTTCCCCAACACGTCAACGTTCCCAAAGGCACTCACGGCGGGAACAGACCTCACGTCGGAGAGAAGAGCGACCCTCTCCGCCTCGGTGGCTTCTCCGCCGAGATGGAGAAGGTACCGGTTCCTAGGGTGGTAAACCGCGAGGAGCAACCGGAAGATCCGGTCTTTGTCTCCGCGGCCGCCGGTTATGTAGTAGGCGAAAGAGGGAGGGTAGTGAGGGCCGTGGCGGAGAGGGGAAGGGAGAGAAGGGTTGGAGGTGAAGGCGGAGATGGAGTAGAGGAAGAGGAGGAGGAAGACGGAGATGAATACTACGGTGAAGAGTGTGAATAGCCATTTCTTCTCTGCTCCCATCGATCTCAAAAAAAATAATAATCAGAAGCTCAGAGAGAGCTCAGATTGAGATCTTGCCGGAGAGAGAGAGACGTAAAGAACTTGGAGGAGGCTATGAAGAAGACAAGGATTCTCTCTTAGATCTCCGGTCGGTTGTGAACTTTCTTTTTTTCTTTTTTTTTTTAAATCTCGATTGTTAAGAGTAATGGCACACGTTCTTCCACCGGCGCGTGTGATCCACGGTTCTGCATCTAACGTGATGAGATTTCTGCGTTGGTTTACACGCGTTGGTTTGAGAGAGTGGGAATTGAAAGTGGGTTGGGTGGTTAACCTGCTCGAGGAGGATTACTTCAATTTAGTAATTTAATTGAGGAGTGGATAGCTTTAATTACACATTAGATTCTAGATTTTTTTTTTAATGTCTCAACTCTCCTGAAGTAGAAGCTGGACCATATCATTTATAATGTCCTAGTTTTTTTTTTTTTTTGTAACTGATTTATAATGTCCTAGTTCATTCTCAGTAACTAAAAACTTGCCCTTTTGATCTTTCGAAACAAATTATTCAGACACAACAGCTTAAGTGTTAAAAAAAACAGCTTAAGTGTTTTTTTGTGTGTTGTTCAGGTAGTTTTTTTCAGTCCGTTATCCAAATTGCTAAATTATCTGAGAATATCATTGGGGCAAAGTTCTCTTGCTTCCCAATAACCTCCTGAACACAACCATGTTTTGTTCATTGATGGGAAGTAAATAATATGTGATAGAAAGAAGAGACTAGTCAAAAGACAATTAGGAAACTCACATGCTTATCTTGAGGCAAAATAGACATATTATTTACATGTCTATTTTCATCCTTATTATATTTCCTTATTATTTTTGAAATTAATTGTTTTTTTTTAAAAGTAAAAAATAATTGAGAATTTAAAAATCTGGAATTTTTTATTTTTCAAATTTTAATTATCTTTATCTAACTAAATTACACTCATATAGTTATAGTGGTCCAATTAGTTATACTAGTTCAACTACGTTATATTGATAGATTTATACTAGTCCAACTAGTTGCACTGAGTTTTACTAACATAGTTTTATTTAGTTCTATTAACTTAGTTATACTAAGTTATAATGAGTGCTACTGAGATAGTTATATCGAATTCTACAGTTAAATTATACCGAGTTTTATTAAATTCAAATTTTAGATAAAATAAATAAAAACACATACTAAAAAATCTTTAAGAAGTAGAAAGAGAAGAACCCTAAATTAAAGAAAATAATAATTTTTTTACCAAACCTAAAAATATTCAGAATAAGAAGAACTATAAATAAAAATAAACCATAGTTCGTCTTAAGAACCCTAATTCAAAAAAAAACTCAGGCATAACCCTAAATTAAAGGAAACCCTAATTTTTTTAAAAAAATTTAACTGGCAAAAATCCAAAATAAGCAGAACTTAAATCAAAGAAAATCCATAATTCTTCTCCGGCGATGTGCTCGGTCTTTTTGTTACCGTCATTTGCATTTCATTTGCTCTATAGTTCTTTTGTATAGAGTGCGTGTGGGTTTTGAGAACAAAAGAGGAATTAATACATACTATACAACTCAATAATTTTTCTACCCATTGCCCCCCTTAAAATATCCTGTTATTTAGTTTTTTTTTTTTTCTTTTGGAAACCCCCGTTTTTAATATTCAACAATTTTTTGTCGCCAATATTCAACTATTTATTCGCCAAACTTACTGATCTTTTGACTATTGCCAAACTTACTGATCTTTTGACTATTGCTTTCCGAACATATTTCTGGTACTCATTTAATTTTCAGTTCGGATATGATTTGGTATAGTTCTTTAGATACAGTAGTTTTGAACGTATTCGAGATACATGTTGTATCCAGTCCGGTTTGTAATCTTAATTTGAGTCGGGTTCGTATTTTTTTTCTAACACTAGTTTCCATGCCACCTAGTTTGTTAAAGATATTATTTTATATCATAATTACAAAATCAAATAATACTATTTTTTGTAGGAAAAGAAAAACTACAAGTATTAGTCTCAAAAGTTTAAATGGACCGTATGGGCAAGACTAAACTTATCGATTTTATGACAAAACTATTACTTCACATGTCGTCATTCATCTCCGAAACAAACCAAAAAAAAATCTGGAGATGATTCATAATTGGTTATAAATTAATAAAAAAATCAAATGTAGAAAGAAGCATCAGGAAAAAAGAGATTCTCAGAGAATAAAAACAGATTCTGAAAGCAAACCTTAAATTTTCAAATTTCACCACCTCACTCTCCGATGAAGCGTATCGTCAGAATCTCATTCACAGACGCAGAAGCCACCGATTCTTCTAGCAGCGAAGAAGAGGCGGAGGAGGTTTCCGAAGCATCCCACGCTCGCCGCCGTGGGAAACGGCTCGTCAAGGAGATCGTAATCAACCCTTCCGACTCCGATAACAAACTCGATGTCTGCAAAACGCGGTTCAAGATCCGGATTCCGCCGGAGTTTCTCAAGGCGACGGCGGCGGAGGGAAAGAAGAAGTTCCGTGGAGTGAGGCAGAGACCGTGGGGGAAATGGGCGGCTGAGATAAGGTGCGGCCGAGCTCTCAAGGGACTACGTGATCGTCTTTGGCTGGGTACTTTCGACACCGCCGAAGAAGCCGCTCTCGCTTATGATAACGCTGTGGTTCAGCTGAATGGTCCTCACGCGCCTACTAATTTCAGTTTCCCGGCGGAGAATCAAGAGGTCAAGATTGTGGCCGGAGCTTCCGCCGTTGCTCGTGGCGCGTGAAGCACGTTGGTTTGTTTAGTTGGTCGTGTTATATAATGTTAGTAAGAAGGTTTCTCTGTCGTAGTGTAAATTAATCTTGTAGTACTTGTTAAATCTCCTGATGATGTCTCTGACCTCATCATGTCCTTTGTCTGAAACTTTGTTGTCGTCATCGTACATATTTGTCGACGAAATCTAGAAGTGGTGGTTTTGAATTCGGGTTTGCACTTGTTAATTCAAATGATTTTGGTTAATTATTTGTTAGAATCTACGTTACATGGCAACGGAAGCGGGTACGTGGAAGCGGAAGCGTATGGAAACGCAGAAGCGAAATTTTTAAAAAATTTAGGAAGCGGATACGTGTTGGAAGCGTATATCCACATATACATATATATGTATATATATATTAAATATATAAGAAATGTTTATATAATTTAGGACTAAAATCATATGATTTACACGTAAAATAAAGCATTTATTAATTTATAATAATTTTGAAATGATTTCATATTAAAACTATAAAAATACACATAAATTAAGTTTAAAATAAATTATGATATTAATTATTATAAAACTTCATAAATTTATTGACATAATATATTTGAATATGTGCTATATCTTTAATAAAAACATCAATGCATAAAGATAATCTATAGTATTAGTTTTAATATCTGTATATTTCTATTCTCTTTAATTCATTACTAAAATTTGGATTTTGTATAAACTAAAAACTATGATTTTATATTTTTATGAATTATGACAATGGGTTTTAAAATAAAATGGAAGCGTGATTCCAAAACAGAATCGTAAGCTTCCAACGTGTTTTTAAAGATAATAATTTGGAAACGTTTTGGAAGCGAGATTCTGTAAGCTTCCACAAAATTCCGATTCCGATTCCGATTCCGAAGCGGGAAGCGGACATCCCATGAAGCTTCCGTGCAACCTAGGTTAGAATAGAAGTTACACAATAGTGTACCATCTGTTTTTTTGTGAAAGGCTTTTCAAATACTCCCTCCGTTTCTTAAAGAGTGTCGTTGTGATATTTTTCACACAGATTAAGAAAGTTGTTGAAATATATGTAAATTGTAATTAATTATACCTCTTTGACCAATAGTATTTTAGATAAATAAAATTATTTATAAAATCAATGCAGATTGCAATTAATTTTGAGCTGAAAGTTAGTATAATTTACATTGGAATTGTAAAGTGACACTCTTTGTGTAACAAGAAAATGAGCTTAGAGTGACACTTATTACTCCCTCTGTTTCTTAATAAGTGTCGTTTTAAAGTTGTGCACACGGATTAAGAAATCATTAAATTTTGCATATTTTCCATACAAAAACATCATTACCCATATATCTCAACCAATAGAAAAATAAAATGCAGAATAAAATTAATAAAATTTGCATTGAAATGCTAAAACGACATTTATTTTGCAACGAAAAAAAATCTCTACAACGACACTTAATATGAAACGGAGGGAGTATGAAACAGAGGGAGTATAAATAAAGAAGAGCTAATCTTATACAACCCATTAGGCAGTGGGTTACAGCTTACAAGCTATTATAGACTAGAATATATTTATTGTCCACCCCATAGACATAATTACGGAATGTACCATTAGCCTAGTGGTAAAATACCTTGCCATTTGATCCAAACAACATGGGTTTGAAACCCGATCTCTTCGTATTTGTGGAAACACCGTAGCCTACTGGTTAAGGTTTAAAGGCTTCTACTCCCAGGTCTGGGGTTCGAACCCCAGACTATGCAATTTCTTGCAGATTACAGGAAATCCAGGTTTTAAGTCCTGGAGAGAGCGGCTTATTAATGGAAGGCTACAAAAAGGAAAGACGTACAAGAGATCTTCAACATAGTGCAAGTAAATCAGGTCAGGAGATCTTCATAGGACGGCTCGGATGATGTAGTCAGGCGTAGATTCTCATAAGGCAGGTAGTATTGTCGGTTGTCGAATTGTCTATGTAAACTTTCTCATAATTGTAATATCATAATAAATCAGCGTTAAAAAAAGATTTAATTACGAAAGAAAGAAGTTGAACCGGCTATGAAGGTAGAGTGACATCGATGAAGACATGCAAGCTCCTCAGCAGAAGTGGAGAGATTCTTTAACCGATAGTGAGTGAACTTTATGTAAGGTTGTTGTTGCCAGCATACAAACATTTCTGAGGCTGTAGTTGTTTTCCTGTGGGGGGAAGAGCAGAGATACGGTTCCTCAAGATTGAGTCAGTGATATAGAGTAGATGATCCGATCCACCGATCAAAAGACATTTCTGTGGTGATTGTTGCATTTGGTCCAGAGTAAAAAATAATTGTAAAAAATTATATATCCCTTTTCTTAAATGATTGTAAAATTTATTCAAGCTAAAAACTTGTTTACATAAAAGCCCTATTCTTTTGGTAACCGCAGCTTCAGTGGCAAACCAGACCAAAATATAAGAATTTAAAGTTACAAGTCAGCAATAAATCAAAATAGAGAGTCAAAGGACAATAATAACTGACGCTAGCGACAAATGAGGACACATATGGGAGACGCTACGGCGTCAAAAGGAACACGGAAAAGATGAGTAGGCAGTCGCCGGTGGGAAGATTTTAATGACGCTGCAATTACATTTCTCTGTTTTGCTTGTTAAAGTCTAGACGCTGCCGCTGCATCAGCGTTCGCGAAAAGAACATGGCTCAAGTATAACTGTTATATCTTCTATTTAAAGAATAAAAAAACCTGATCTAAAGAAAGAATTAACCAGTTCCTCCATTAGTTTCTTGTATTCCAAACCAAGTGATCAAAGGTCCTGCTACCCCTTCCCTTGTAATGAAAGCAACCTGAGTTTCATTGTCTTGTCCACAAACCTGACCAGGCAGCTAATATCTTTAGGATGTTCTCTATGTCTTCTTGCATTCGTTCTCTCCATATTGTATGCATCGTTGCTTGCAAAGCATAACGAAAGATAAAGGTCTTTGTTGGTGTGAGTCTCGGGTTGGACAAGAGCACTCTGAGCGTGTTCCAGTCTATATATATCACATTTTACCACTAAACTAAATGACATTTTAGAAATCAGAACGGCTGAAATTAATATATATATATACACATTTCTGAGCATGTAAATGGTATACATGATACACGTCTACATGTGAATAACCAAATGTGGATGGGGTTATCGATCTGTTTATTGTTCTCTTCTTCTAAGTTGTAACTCATGCTTAAGATGTTTGATTTGAATTTTCTTTTTTGAAAATTTAAGAAAAGAAAAGGAGAAACAAAATCAAGCCTGAGACACGAGCTCTAGCGATTGCATCATCAACAACATCTAAATAAGTGAGAAAAACAGTACAAAAATGTGAGAGAAAAATCTACATTAACAATGTGAATACCGCCACTCAAAACGTTCACAAACTTCATGCCCAATAAATTATTCTAAAGGTCCTACCAAGAGATTATCTGACTTAACAAGAAAAAAAAAACATAAAAGGTAATAACTAGGTAGTTAGGAAAAACGCAACCACAAGATCAAGTCCACGAAAAGAGCATAACCGTCCACAAACCTTAATCCCATCATCGCAGGAAAACAAATCCACTTAATAGAATATAGAAAATTGGTCACTGAGCAAATTTAACCAGATTTTTTGTTTTGTAAAAGAAAATAATAACTTGTCTACCACATCGCCACCATAAACTACATACATTGAATTTGATGTATTAATAGCTTCACTAAACTACACACGTTCATACCTCGCGATTAGTTAAAAGTACAGGAAGCTGTCATTAGTGATTATTTTCTCATATTCTATTAGAAACCTACGAAAACTGCAGGCTGCCGAAGTCAGCGCCTCGTTTTCAGGAGGCATATACGGCATTGCACGCCGCTAAGTTCCAAAAAAAACTTACTAAAATGATGGGTAGACTGATAGTACTGGAGAGGCCAACCAGCTCTCCACTTCTATGAAGAATACGAGATAAGGAGTGATGAAACACGTTGGCAGGTAAGTGATGAAACAAATGTTAAGTTTAAAATACAAACAAAATCTTCTTTTAGATTTTGTCCATGATTATGACAGTGAAAGTAACAAAAAAATGTACTTACATATATTCTTCCATCTTTCCTAGGAGAATCTGCATTTGTAGAATACTACATAAAATCAAAGCAAAAATCCAAATTAACAATATGTGAATGCCACTCAGAAGAAGAATCACAAACTTCATACCCCGAAAACCATCTAAAGGTATTACCTTGAAATTCTCATACACAACAAGAAAGAAAAGAAAAGAGAATAATAATAATAATAATAACAAAATAATAACTAGGTAGTTAGGAAACAAGTCTACATAATTTTGGACAAATCTATACACTTAAAGATAAGGAAAAGACTAGATATGGACCCGCACTGTGTGCGGATATTGATTTGCTAAATTTTAATTTATATTTTGCTGTTATATAATATGTGTATATAATATTTATATATCTTTGAGTAATATTTATATGTATTTTACATATATATAGTATTTTATTAAATATATATAATTGAATGGTGTTATAATTTGTGTTGTACATGCTGTTAGTTTGTAGTGATTCGTGTTTCATTTTTATTATAACAGTTTGACTTGGATCTAATTTTAATCTATTAATTGTAAAATTTAAAATATTTAATTTTTTGAAAAAAGTTACTCTATATTTTTAGTAACTTTATACAATGTGTTTATAATTAATCATAATTTGTTTGTTAAAAATATTAAACACATTGGACCATAAAATTTTCCCAAATTTTAATGGTTCGTTTTAAGATCAAAACTTTGGGCTTGTAAATTATTTATGGATTAGGCCTTACTTGTAGTAAATTGTTTGAGTGGCTTGATATTGTTCAACTGTGGAACTATATTAGGGGTAGCCATAGCCATGACTCTTTTACTTTATGTTTAGGAGGTGAAAAAAGTATTAGGGATAGTAACATGTAAGTATAATGAAGGTTTTTAGGCATATTCTGATTTCCATATTTTGTTGGATCAGTTATATGAAGTTAAGATATGAAATCAGAATGTAGGATTAAAAAAAAAAATTCAGAATGTAGTTGGGAATGTGATTAATAGCTAGAGTTCGGAGTATAAGAAATTTTGTTTGAGGATAACAAAAAATTATCTTAAAAAGAAAATTAACATATGAAATCTGAATGTAGTTGGGAAGGTGATAAACATCAAGATTGTAATATAAGGAAATTTGTTTGAATTTACTAATTTAAAAAAATAGATTAAAGAAAATTAATAAAAAAGTAGTTTTAATTTGGAGGTTTTTTGTTTGCAATACACGTTAGGGTAGATTTGATATTATTAAAATGATTAGAATATTATGGATAAATGTTTAGTAAATAAATATATAAATACACCTACAAGTTATATATATATATATATATAATTATTATAGTATTTAAAATTACTATAATACTATATATAAAAATGATTTGATTTATGTCTACAACTAATAAACTATGAGTAATCTTATATGCTGTGATATAAAGATTAAAAAAAACTTTGTGAAATGTAAAAGGTGAACCTAATCTAATATTCATATGATTCATGTTAGATGCAGGTGCAGTCAGTGTTCTCAAATATATATGGCCAAAACATGAATTGATTTTGATATTGTTGCAGGTGAAGTTAGTCATATGCATTTGTTTTGTATACAAACATGTTTGTATTAATATAGCGACTATTGAAGACATGTTGTAAAAGGAGACGTGTATGATTATTGCGAGTGATGTCCATAGATTTTGATTTATTCTTTTAGGAGATAACCAACGATATTTTCAATATGCCATTGGTTAACCGGTTAATTTTAAGTGAGTAGGTTCAATTTATAAAGTAGCGTGATATATTAGTAACAGATTATGAAAGAGTCCAAATTTAAATGACAACTAAAAACAGTAGATAAAAATAGAGAAAATCGCATAAAAAACTTTCAAAGTGTCACTTACTAACATTT
>NC_079517.1:11485047-11497433 GCF_000801105.2 Raphanus sativus
TTATTTATTTTTTGAATTTTTTATTTATTTATTTTATTTATTTTATTAGTTAAATAATTGTTTTTTTTTAAATTACCTGCTGAACAGGTCAATTTTTTGATTTGAAAGTTTTTTATGATACAAATGTCACTTTGAATGTTAAAAGTGTTAGTGAAAAAACTTCAGGGTTTAAAGTGCTAGTAAGTGACACTCTGAGAGTTTTTTATGCGATTTTCCCGATAAAAATAGGACCCTAAATTAATAGATTAGATTGATACCTAGTAAAACAAAATAGGGTCAATTTGCTCTATATTCATAGCAAGCAGAAAAATCAAAGAAGTAACCATGTATTACTTTTACGGGGAAGTGTGTCTGTTTACCACAAAAGTGGACAAGAATCTCCTTTTACGCGCGTGATCGTCTGTTTGACGCATTGTGCACAATTAACTAACTATACTATACTATACTATTTTTAAAATAGTATAGAAAACAAATTGATACCAATACTATAAAAGATTATATATTTGGTTAGTTTACACTTATATTTCTATTATTCGATTTTACAATAGAATGTAACACATTAACATAATATATAACAATGTTACTTATTTCTATGTTTGGAAATGGTTTCGGAAAATCTCCTATAGGCTCCCTTGATCAAAAACCCAAAATCCCAAATCAAATCCTCTCTCCTCTTCAAAACTATACCCTAACCCCCTCCCATGGATTAGTGAACCCATAGGCAAGTATTTAACTTCTACACCTTTCAAATTTGGAAAATCGAATAACTCTAGACTCTGAAACCTAAACCCAAACCATATACCCTAAACTCTATACTCAAACCATAAACCATAAACCCAAAAGAGGAGGATTTCCGATTTGTGAAGAAGCTAGTGGCATTGTCAATAAATTTGAGGGATTAGTAAAAAACCACCATAAGAAGTAGAGGAGAAGATGAAACATACTATACTACAATCATTAAATAGTATAGTCGTCCAATGTAAGAGGATACACCATTAGCAAAGGGATGATGGAGGTGATGAAGTAGGGGGAAAATACCACAAGAATTGGAGGAAAAGAAGAGACAATGGGAATAGGTGATGAAACAATGATTGGCGACATTGCTGGAAGACAAGACATAGAGATTATGTAACAGTACACATCGTTGTGTACTATTCTATATTTATCAAATAGTATAGTTCGACGTAGTGTATACAGTTCATTTTCTACACTAGCTCTAAACCCAAACCCTAAACCCAAACCATATATCCTAAACCCAAACCCTAAACCTAAACCCAAACCATAATCTAAACCATATACCCTAAACCCAAGCCATATACCCTAAACCCAAATCCTAAACCCAACAATGTATCCAAACCATATATCCTAAACCCTAAACCCAAACCATAAACCCTAAACCCTAAACCCAAAGGAGGAGGATTTCTGATTTGTGAAGAAACTAGTGGCATTGTCAATAAATTTGAGGGATTAGTAAAAAACCACAATAAGAAGTAGAGGAGAAGATGAGACATACTATACTATAATCATTAAATAGTAGAGTCGAGCAGTGTAAGAAGATACACCATTAGCAAAGGGATGATGGAGGTGTAGTCGGAGTTGATGAAGTAGGAGAAAAAAATACCCAGAAGAATTGGAGAAAAAGAAGAGACGATGGAAAGAGGTAAGGAAACAATGATTGGCGACATTGCTGGAAGACAAGACATAGAGATGATGTAACAGTGCACATCGTGGTGTACTATTCTATGTTTATCAAATAGTATTGTTCGACGAAGTGTATACTGTTCATCTTCTCCACTAGCTCTACGCATCCTCTGCTTCTTAATCCTATATATATTGGATAGTAGCAAAATTGTAAACCCAAACAAATATATGAAGAAAAAATCAAACACTTGGTGGATATGATAATTATACGTCGTGTAATGTACGGTTTCATAAACTTGTAAATAATCATTGAATAAAAGAAAAAAAAATAAAGATCAAGTGAGAGTGAGAATGAACAGGAATAAAGGGTAATTTTTGTCATTATACATATTATATAAAGAATATCGTAGCATTCTGTTCACTATGGTTACCGCCTCAATTCTAATTGTACTATAGTCATGCGTCCAAATTTCCCAACAAAATAATAACCTGTCTACCAGATCGCCACCATAAACTACATACATCAAATTGAGCTATTAATAATAGCTTCACTAAACTATACACGTTTTTTTTTTTCCGTCAAGGTTGATAATATAAATATAGAATGGGCCAAGCCCAGTTACATGACCAAGAGCAATACCCACAAACCCCACCACATATAACCCAAACAAACAAATGGGTCACAACAAAACCCAATAATGGGCCTCCCTACAATCTCATTTGACCCCGACGACTTCCGCAAGACACATCCCCGATGAGAGAGGACACGTGTAATGATCCGGGCCGTTAGCTGGACACGCGTTACTTCCATCTCTCCCCGACCGACACCGCTTGGAACCGTCACCGGAGCATCCCTAAAGTCGACCCCGTTCCGTCGGATCTCAGAGATCCATCGAGACTCCGACGAAACCCACATCACTCCTCTGCGCTTAAACTTTCCACTAGATAGCTTCATCGATCTAGTCGAGAGCACATCTGAAAGATCCACACCGATAACCTCACGAGCGCACGAACCGAGGGCTGAGAACCGCGAACCTATAAACATCAACGAACCACCACGGGCTCCAAAAGGGTCCAAAGAAGCGGACCGACTAAAACCGACAGAGCAAGACTGACGGAGTCTTCACTCTCCGGCGACTAAACCGACGATATCAGAGCTGACGAAGCCTCTGCATCTCGGGAGCAAAACCGACGACAACGGAGCATTAGATGCCTCCGCTTCTCGGACAGAAAACTATAACTAAAAGGAAACAGGAAGCTTCTCCCCGCCAACCTTGTCGCAACCGTACCTTTACTCCAAATACAAAATCGTCATAAACGCTTGGTTCAGAGCTCAGGCAAGACGGAGGACGGAGGAGACGAGAAAGAAGCAAAGACCAAATGGTTCAGGCGGTCACCGACGGGCTCCGACGACGGAACGTGCGCTCACGCGCCGTCCGCTCACGCGCCGTCCGCTCGCGGAACCCAAGACAGATCTACTTTATCTCTCTACTTTATCTCTCTACTTTCCCCTTGTTTGGAAGTGCTACAACTATACACGTTTATACCTCGCGATTAGATAAAAAAAATATAAAAAGCTGTCATTAGTGATTATTATCTCTTATTTTTCTATATGAAACCAACGGAAACTTCAAGCGGCCAACTTCAACGCCTCGTTTTCAGGAGAAATATACGGCATTGCATGCCCCCAAGTTCCAAAAAAAAAAACCTTTAAGGACACTTGAGAGACCAAACAGGCTCTCCACATCTCTGAAGGATTCTATATAAGCTGTGATGAAACACGTAGGAAGGTTAAAATAACAATACACAGGAAGCGATGAAACTCATGTTAAGTTTTAAAATAACAAACAAAAATCTTCTTTTTGATTTTTTCAATGATTATGAAAGTCAAAGTAACAATCAAAAATCTTCTTATATATGATTGGTTCACACTCCGCGTGACAAACATGCATATTTTTTTTAATGCATTATACACGTTCTGTTTTTCAAAGATGTATGTTTTGGTGTTTTCCCACATATTAAGAAAACACATTAACTATACATCATTTTTAGAAATTATCAAATTCCAATGCATTTTAACCAATAGTCTTTCAATAAATTCAATTAATTTTATTGAAATTTGCAATTTTTGTATAGGAAACATAAAAAATACATCTTTGTGAAACAATTTATTTTTCTAAAACATCTATCTTTAAAAAACAGAGGGAGTATTGAAGAGGAAGATCCCCAAAAAAATACATTACACTACTCCCTCTGTTCCAAAATACTATAAGATATTTTAGAAAATTTTTGATGTTTCAAAATATAAAATGTTTTGATACTTTTAAAGTACTTTAACTTTATTGAAAATTGGTTATCCAATACTCCCTCTGTTTCACATTAAGTGTTGTTGTAGAGATTTTTTTTCGTTGCAAAATAAGTGTCGTTTTAGCATTTCAATGCAAAATTTATGAACTTTATTCTGCATTTTATTTTTCTATTGGTTAAAATGTATGGGTAATGATGTTTTTGTATGGAAAATATGTAAAATTTAATGATTTATTAATCCGTGTGCACAACTCTAAAATGACACTTATTGAGAAACAGAGGGAGTAGTAGTTTACTACATTATTTATGATTGGATAATTTATATTTATTTTATACTCCCTCTGTTTCATAATAAATGTCATTCTGAGCTCATTTTCTTGTTACAGAAAGAGTGTCACTTTACAATTCCAATATAAATTATACTAACTTTCAGCTGAAAATTAATTGCAAACTGCATTGATTTTATAAATAATTTTATTAATCTAAAATACTATTGGCCAAAGAGGTATATTTAATTACAACTTACATATATTTCAACAACTTTCTTAATCTGTGTGAAAAATATCACAATGACACTCTTTAAGAAACGGAGGAAGTACTATTTAATGATATTATATTCTAAAAAGTAAGTTTCTTAATTATTGTGCATTCAAGCCGAACATTTTATATTATGAAATGGAGGGAGTATAAAAGTACAGAGATTTATTAAAAGGTATCCAACAAACTAATCTCGAAATCTCCGGAGAAACAAGAAATGGATTCTGCTGAGAAGGGTTTGCTCGTCCGAGAAGAAGAAGAAGAAGTCACTAACACGAAAGATGTGTTGCTCCGGGAGATGGGTAGGCTCAGTTACATCGCAGGTCCAATGGTTGCGGTGAACTCGTCCATGTACTTTCTTCAAATCATATCGATAATGATGGTTGGTCATCTCGGTGAGCTTTACCTCTCAAGCACAGCCATCGCCATTTCTTTCTGCAGCGTCACTGGTTTCAGCCTCGTCGTAATGTTCTCTTTCTTCATCCTCTTTTCTTGAAGGTTCTTGTCTTTCATTAACTGATGATCTTTCTTTCTTTCACAGTTCGGACTTGCTAGTGCGTTAGAGACTCTGTGCGGTCAAGCTTATGGAGCTAAGCAGTTCGAGAAGCTCGGAGAACATACCTACACAGGGATGTTAGCTCTCTTCGTTGTCTCTATCCCTCTGTCTGTTCTGTGGAGTTACATGGGCGAGATACTCTCTTTCATCGGACAAGATCCTCAGGTTTCTCAAGAAGCCGGGAAGTTTGCGACCTGGCTCATACCAGCTCTCTTCGGTTACGCGACGATGCAGCCTCTGGTTAAGTTTTTCCAAGCGCAGAGTCTGATTCTACCTCTGATGATAAGCTCCGTCTCTTCCGTGTGTTGCCATGTTGTTCTCTGCTATAGTTTGGTTTTCAAGTTCGGGCTTGGAAGCGTTGGTGCAGCTATAGCCATCAGCGTTTCTTACTGGCTAAACGTGGCTGTGCTTGGATCGTACATGACGTTTTCTTCAACTTGTAGCAAGAGCCGTGGGAAGATCTCCATGATTGTATTTGAAGGGATGAGAGAGTTTTTCCAGTTTGGTATCCCATCTGCATCCATGATTTGGTATATGATTATGAACGTTCTATTTGTCTCCTTTTGGTTTTATTCATTTGAACTGTGATGAATCTGTTTGTTGAATGAATCAGCTTAGAGTGGTGGTCGTTTGAGTTTCTTGTGATGCTCTCTGGGATCTTACCGAACCCTAAGCTAGAAGCCTCTGTTCTCTCAGTCTGGTATGTTACTTGTCTTCTACGTTTTGAGATAAAAGAGTATTATTATTATCATACAACAACTCAGTTGCTTTCTTATTTCTTGAACAAGTCTATCAACAATCTTCACCTTGTACCAAATACCAGAGAGTTTAGGCGCAGCAGCAAGGTTCTTGCTTCCTTTCTATTTTTCACAAAATGGAGATATTTAAAAACCTAAGTTTACTATTTGTTTTCTGGTTGCTTGCAGTACAAGAGTTGCAAACGAACTAGGAGCTGGAAACCCGAAAAAAGCTCGAATGGCGGTGTACACGGTGATGGTTATGACAGGAGTAGAATCAGTACTGGTGGGTGCAACAGTCTTTGCAGCAAGAAACGTATTCGGTTACTTGTTCAGCTCTGAAACCGAAGTTGTGGATTACGTAAGATCAATAGCTCCTCTGGTTTCTTTATCAGTCATATTCGACGCCCTTCACGCAGTTCTTTCAGGTTAACATTTCTGACCCTTCAATATTGGTTAAAAGCCGTTAGTTAAGAGACTAACTTAATGAATGCTAAACGTGAGAATGAAACAGGTGTGGCTAGGGGATCAGGGAGGCAAGATATTGGTGCATATGTAAACCTAGCTGCATACTATCTCTTTGGAATACCAACTGCTGTTGTATTAGCTTTTAGGTTTGACATGAGGGGAAGAGGACTCTGGATTGGTATTACAGTTGGATCATTTGTACAAGCTGTTCTGCTCGGTCTTATCGCCAGCCTCACCAACTGGAAACAACAGGTGAATATTGTCATGTCCTTCTTCATATGTTAATTTCATTTCATTAAAGTAAGTGAAAGTGATTGTTGTCTATGTTAACAACAGGCGAGAAAGGCGAGAGAGAGAGTGATGGGTGAGGAGTTTGAAGAGGAGAAAGTTAATGAGGAAGAACGTGTAGCGCTGATCAGCTAAAACCAAAAGATTTTTGAATCATTTAATGTTGAATGTGCACATGTGTTTTGGCCTATTTCTTTCTTGTGACAAATGATATAATAAGAGGTTAATGATCATTAATCAAATTATGATATATTTGTATAAAGTTGACCAAAACAAGACAGTATCCTCTGTGTTAATTTCTAACCTGATGCATCTCCACAAACAGGATACAAATGGATTCTATCAGACCATGCATTCTTCTCTCTTGAATCAATCTCCGAAATGCATTTCCAGACAGCACTATTAGCCTTAAACCCACTTCCAAACCCAATCTGCCAAACTCTATCTCCCTTCTTCATTCTACCTTTAGCTTCCAGGTATTGCATCTCATACCACAAAGAAGACGAAGATGTGTTCCCATACCGGTACAGTGTTGACCTTGACGCTTCTCCATCTTCTTTCTCCAGCTTCAGATGCTTCTCCACACCTTCTATTATCGCTCTTCCTCCTGCATGTATACAGAAATGCTCAAAAGCTTTCTTGAAGTTAGGTGTGTATATCTCCTTCTCCATCTTCTGCTTTCCCCATTTTCTTTTGATGAATGAGATTATGTACTTGAGCTGCTCTGAGTAAGGCAACACCCTAGGACCTAACTCCACCACGTTGATCTTCAAGGCCTTTGATGCTACCTTCACAAGCTGCTTAGACAAAGCTACTCCCACCAGTCCTTCCTCATCAGTCTCCTGCATTACACTCTCGTATGACTCATCGTCTGATCCGAGGTGAGTTCTGATAAGATGCTGGAGTTTATACTTGGCCTTGTCCTTGTCTTGATCTCTGTTGGAGAGAAGCATCGCTGCTCCACCCATTCTGAAGATGGTGTTGGCGATAAGCATTGACTTGCACTTCCCTTTGTAACCGTTTGGACTCACTGCTTCCATGCTCAACACTAACGCCAAAGAGCCACCATGAATCTTCATTAGATCTTTGACCAGGTTTATCGAAAGAAGCCCAGCGCTGCAGCCCATCCCGCTCAAGCTGAAGCTCTTTACGTTGCTCCTCATGCCAAAACGGTTTATGATGATGGAGGTTATGGACGGAGAAGGACAGAACAGGCTGCAGTTAGAGACAAGGATGTCGATAGTCTTTGGATCTATCTTGTGCTTTGAGAAAAGGTCTTGCACAACAGTGAAGAGGATGTCATGAGTTTCTTCTCTAGCTGCCGAGAGAGAAGAGTGTGGTGGAATCTCGTGGACTGTCACAGGGACGCACGCATAATCTCCGATCCCTGACCGTTCTAGAATCTTCTGCTGGAGATCAAGGCATTCTCTATCGAAGATACCTGATAGGTTGAGATGCTCAATGAAATTGGCGATTGGGGAGCGCAAGAAGTCTGGAGGTTGGTAACATGAGAAGTCAATGAGGTAGATAGATGTTGTTCTGAAGGAATGGTAAGCAAAGACTGCTATGAGGAGGAGGCAGGCTGATATTACCAGGAGGTGGGGAAAGCTCAGTAAGGTCTGGGAGATGAGGAGAAATTGATGGATGAAACGAAAACTGGATTCCATGTTCTCTCCAAGTTGATTCTAAACTGGGAAAGAGAGATGGTGGAAACAGAAACTTGTGTGTTTGTGGCAAATGTGGATTGTAGGAACAGAGAACCCAAGTTTGTTGCATCACAGGGTAAGCATGTGAAGGTGGGGACCAAAACAAGGATGAAACTGAGTTCTCGTGACCAAACATTACGGGAAATAAAGATTACGTGTCTGTTGAGAAGACTTCTGTCTCTGTTGCTAAGCTCAATCACTGTCTCTTTCTCTCTCACCAAAGACACTCGATGTTTCATATTAAATTATAGAAAACTGGGAAGATTAGGGACTGCTATGAGCAAGCACTTGTTCACTGGAGTGATGGCGAATGGAGATAGGAACTTAAGGGGATTCAAGGTGTCGTCTCTGCTATTAGGAGACTTAACAGCATTTTCTCCTGATAACACAACTCGAGACTTCTGTAAGTGTTGATGATTTCATTAGGCAAACGTGTATTCCAATTTTAACTGAAGTTTGGTATCATAATAACAGCGAAGTGTTGTTACCACTATGAAATGTAATAAGATTACACAAGCTCATGAGTTTTCCATTTGAATCACCAACCTCTACCCCACCTATACGGCTATATAACTAAGCTCCATTTGCCAATGATCTTAAACACACACTATCGAAAGTAAAAGATGGATCTTACATTAACCACCAACATAACCTCTATCGAGACTCTTCGACTGCTACGTTGGAGTAAGTACACTCGAAGCTCTCTTCCTCTGATCCTTTCCCTCTACTCCTCTTCCATGATATCTTCCATGTCGTATACAAGCTAATCCTGCGTTTCACAACATTGGTGTTTAAGCGTCAAGTCCGGGAACAAGAGTCAGATCAGTTCATATGTATACCTCTCGGTTTGAACGCTTCTTTTAGCGAGCATGAGGGTAAGGAAGACAGGGACCATAGCAGCGCACAAATGCTTTATAGAATGGCCACTAAGAATATGATGCGTCCAGCTATATATCGGCTTATCTGCAGCCTCTTCCACTTTCGCTAAGAGGTAGAATCCTGCGACCAATAGAATCCATAATAAGAACAGCTTCCAAACCGAAGAAGATAAATCAGCTCAACACTGACCTGCAGCCCAGAGCCAATAGGTGGAATGTGTATACATTGGAGGTAAGAGGATAGCCATAAGTGGAATGACAATGCAGGGAACAAACTGGACTAAAGCATACGGACGAAGATCATCGAAAAACCTGCAAATGACAATGACATGACAAGTTAGTAACTGTTCTTATAGAAACGAAACACCATGGAAAGTTTTAGGGACTTGCCTCCAGTAGAGAATGCTAACAAGGCCAACGAGAAGCAAAGGGAGGATGGAGTAAGTACCCTTGTGCTCATCAATCCTCTCGATCACAAATATAGCCATGATGGACGTGAATGCAATAGTCATCTACTCCAAAAAAACCAAAGTAAACACCAGTGAGTGACATAGAGTTAAGAGAGAAAGAGAGAGAGAGAGAGAGAGAGTAGAGAGCATACAGGAAGGCGATCCCAGACGAGGCGAGCATCGTCAGGGTGGAGATGATAGTAAGAAGATCCGAAAGCAACAGCGGCCACACCGACGAAAAAGCAAGTCCATCCCAACTTCTCACCTCGCAAACTGTTTCAAGACAAAAATTTAATTCACTACGGAGAAGACGAAGTAGAGAGATTGAATCTACCTGAATCTGAAGTAATCATCGGGGTAAAAGCAGAGGACGAGACCGAGGAGGCCGATGATGAGGAAAGGGAAGTTGGAGATGACGTTGAGAGCATTCGGAATCCCTGAGATCAGATTGATTGACGGATCAGTAAGATTAAAAACCCTAAAAATGATGATGATGGGGAGAAGGAAGAAGGGGAAGTTACGGACCGAAGAAGGAGCGTTGATCGGCGAAATCGTGATAGGCTTGAGATTGAGGGATGGTCGGGGTGACGATCATGAGAACGACGAAGATTACGATCGATGCTCCCCATGAGTATATCGTCCTCTTCTCCATCGTTTTTCTTCTGAGAGAGATTCAGAGCGTTTTGACTCTTCCTCTTCCTTTTTTTTCGGTTCAGTGACTTTTCTTTTGGGGAAGGTCGTTATCATAATAGAAAAGCGTTTTGAGGTAAATTGCGATGATCTGATCACAACAAAGGGTAATGTGGTAAATTATCAGTGGCTTTTGATCAGATTTTACGAAAATGCCCCTTTTAAGTTCATTTTGACTTTGATCATGTTGTTCATTTTGATTCGAAAGAAGAGATACTTTCAAACCAGAGACCGTCTGAATGGTGGCCCTGTTAAACATTGAAGATATGGACCTATACATGTAAATACCTTTATTTGCACATTAGTCTTGCTCTGTGTTCATGGTTCTTTCTCTAGACGTTAGTGGTCTGTGACGCTCGGTCTAAGCCTACTTTAGCATGAGCCTTGAATATGGCCAAACCTAGTTCCCCGTCTTTTAGTTCACTTACATTTTCTATATCAGTTTGCTGTATTGTTTTATAGTTTTCCATTTGTTATGTTGAAAGCAAACATGCTTCAATCGTTGGTTACAGTCTGCTTCCCATGATCGTCTGATCTGTCTGTATGTAGGTTGATGGATTTGGCTCATCAGGAGTTGTCCCTGGCTAACCAATTTTCGAAGCTCAAGGTACTCTTTTACTGTCTGTGCGCCTAGGCTAGTGATGTATCCAACATCTTGTGATAATTCTCTTAAGTTTCATAATTTATCATTTTTGTCGGTTTTTTGGAGATTTCAGACATACACATTGACACTTCTTGTTTGATGCGTGTGCGACGTATAAAGAAAAAGTAAAGTTGTGGTTTATAGAACACTGAGGAAAATACTGGAATGATACAAATTGATGAATATTTTTATTCTGTTTAGGACACTGAGCTCTGATTAGTCTTTGAACATATGGATGTGCTAACATATATATGCCACTGTCAGATACCTGATGGAGCCATACGTAAATCCAGGGCTGATATGTACAGGCGTGGCTGTGGTGTATGTTAACTATCTCAACAATCTGGAGGAGGAGGATATGTATACAAGCGTGGTTATTGTGTGAATCCTGGTGTGGAAACGCCACAAAATCCAAGGCCAGCAGAACAATCGATCTTTGCAATAATCCCATGACAAAGGAACCATAGCTTCAGGTTAACTAATGGTTTGCACTAATCTAGATGCTCCATATCGACAAGAATGATTAAGCATTTGTTAAAATGCGGTGTTCTTCCGCAGGGTGTTAGAAGAATTGTAACTGAATGGCCCGATCTTGATCTCTAGGCACGGAAATTCACAGCAAAAATCTTGGGTGAAGATATGGAACTCAAGGAGCCTGTAGCTGCTGTAACAGAAGAGCCTAATCCTTCTTCATCAAGAGGAGAAGAAAACCATCAATCTTGGATATTTGCTAGGTAAGGTTTCTAGTTTTTTTTTTATTTGAAGCACCAGTTTCAAAGATATCTCTCAGCAAAACTATCTGGGAGAGTGAAGAATCAACTAGAGTTTGAATTTTTGCAATGTTCTAAACTAGATAGGTTCAACATTTGTATGAAGTAGATCAACCTTATGCAGAAGAATAATCTCAGTATAGTTATGATTAAGTTTCACTACTTTGTAACTGATAAATAGAACTTTGACACTGTTACGATTAACAAGCATTTTCTGCTTGAAAACATACGTTTAACATTTCCTTTCTTGTTTCAGCATTTTGATTACGATGTGAGTGTCAAATGGGGGGTGAACTGTTATGGCCCACACCTAAAATATGATAGGTTGTTCATTGTAAAGTTGATTAAGTGGCTAGCTACAAAGTCCAATTAACTTTAAATTAATTTGAAAAGTATAAACATAGATAGTTTATTTAGACATGAACAACTTATTAATACTTCATTTGTTTTGCATTGTAGGTAGTTTTAGTGGGTTATAATCATCATTAAAAAATGTTCACTTGTTAAAAAGTAGCATTTAATATATAACTAGATTCTAACCCGTCCGACTGGACGGGTGTTATTTTTTTCAACAATATACCATTTATAATTTCTTCTGTTTTGGATATGTCATAAAACTATTTTGTACGTGTTTCTATATGTTAGAGTGTGTTCATTTTGTATCTTTGTTTGATATATAATAGATAGCGACATCTTTTTTTAAACGGATCATCTAT
>NC_079517.1:11497533-11570991 GCF_000801105.2 Raphanus sativus
AGTCGTCTACTAAGTCGTCCAGCTGGAAGACCTTCCAGACGACTTATAATAAGTCGTCTACTAAGTCGTCCAGCTGGAAGACCTTCCGGACGACTTAATTAAGTGAAGATGGAAAGGTACCTGACTCAAGATAGCAGCTTTCATGAATCTGCGGCCTCTGCTGCCGTCGTAAGCCAGAATCGGTGGAGACGGACTGTTTGCTCTGGGTAGACCAATACTAGCACCCAATCCCGGAATAGCTTCGTACGCCCAGACCTGAAGAACTTGTATAAAGCCATCCACGGTGTAACAGCCAGTAATATCTTTGTTCCACAAAGAGTCCATCAGCACCTTAAACGCGACTCTCCCCCATGGATAATTCTCAAACCTTTCTAAATCCATCACTAGCCTTGCGAGAGTAGCTCGTGTAGCGCTTGAGAACTTTTTCCCTTCAATGAATCCAGTGAAGATGGAAAGGTACGCGAGTCGCTTGCGATCTTCCCTGGACCAATCCCCGCATCTCTTCAGTGCTGCTATTATCTGATCAGTACTTGGCCCAGCTTCCCGATGAACTCCCATCATCTCCCAGAAAGAAACCATCTGTGGGGTAACTTCACATTCTGGTGTCTCAAGGTCCTCGATGTAGTCGCAGTTTAGACCAGTGATGTTTTCAAACTCTAACAGTGAAAACCTCGCAGGTTCTGGACCAACGAGACACCACATCTCGTACTTCTTCTTAATGTCCAGCTTTAAACCGAGCAAGTGGTGAACCAGCCTTGAAGCCCAACCAAATCCCTGCTCCTTGAACTTGATGAAAACTCCCAATCTCGACTCCTTGAGCTCTTCAAATTCAGCATCAGTGAGAGCTTCCCTAAGAGCAGTATGCAACTTCGTGTTATCCGTATGATACGAAATGCTATTGTGGGGTTCTGGCTCTTCCCCTAATGTGTATAACCTACGGGGGAGTTCTGGAATATCCATCCTTTTTGTCTGCAAAATAATCAAAGACAACAATAGAAGTCAGAACACAAGCTAAATCAATCACGCCTTAATTGTTACTCCAGACGACTTAGTAGACGACTTAAATATAAGTCGTCTAGAAAGTCGTCCAACTGGACGACTTAGTTGACGACTTATATTTAAGTCGTCTGGAAAGTCTTCCAAATGGACGTACTAAGTCGTCCAGGTTGAAGACTTTCCAGACGACTTACTTACAAGTCTTCCAGTAGAAAAATTTCAAGCGGACCTGATTAGTCGCAGAAGGAGTTCGAGTACTCGTCATTGTGGTTATAGATCTGAAAAAATAAACGTGAAACGGTGAGAATGAGTAAATTGAAAGAGACAACGTTTTATGTTCATCTTTTCCACGAGTTTGATGACTTACCGGCGTTAGGGTTTACAGAGAAACGGCGCTACGGTTTACAGAGAAGAAGCGGCGGCGCTAGGGTTTAGAAGAAGCGGCGGCGCTAGGGTTTAGAAGAAACGGCGGTGCTAGCTAGTGTTTAGAGTAAGCGGCGGTGAGAACGTTGGTGAGCACGGTGGCGAGGGCGACGGTTTGTTCGGAAATAGTGGAAGCGGGGGCGCTAGGGTTTAGAGGAATCGGCGGCGCTAGGGTTAGAAGAAGCTGCGGCGACAACGGTGAGAATGAAGTGAGATAGATAGCCGACGTTGAGAACGATGGTTGTTCGGAAATAGTGGGAATTCGAATCGCCTTTGATATCGCCGGTGAGAGAGAACTGTTAGGGTTTCTGTTCGCGGAAAATGAAAAAAAAAAAAAAAAATCACCTTATATATTGGGTAAATAATCCGGTTAGCTTTAAAAGTACATTGGTAAACTTTAAGGTTTGGTCCGGTTTAGACGACTTATTCTGGCTGATAATGTACATCAGACGACCTAATATTTAGTCGTCTGGGAACAGAAGACTAAATATTAAGTCGTCCAATACCCTAAAATGAACCCCTAAACTAAAATGACTAAATTAACTTACTAACCACGTTATAAAATCAAATTATACTTCAATAGTGTTTACTATACACAGAAACGAACACGCCTAGGTAATTTTAAAAATTTTCAAAAACGGTTTTAATGCTTTCCAAAATCTAACCCTAAGAACACATACAATACTACAACATATGTTGATGAAACATAAACTAAAGAATATCATGACTCACTACTTTCACTCATCTGGGCTGAAAACAATTGAAATTTGTTATATATTAATTTATATCTCTTAAGACATATGTTAATTACATAATTCCAATTTTTCACTTATCAAAATATTTTTTACAAAATTTTTAAATTATGTTTAAGAATAACTGTCCAGACGACTTAACTTAAAGTCGTCTGGACGACTTATTTTCAAGTCGTCTGTTTACAGACGACTTGCGAGGGGTAGAAACGTAAAAAAAAATCCGTTTTTTTGTTTGTTCACAAGGAGATAGTTGTAATTTCAATAGCCTTTTAAGTTACTTTTGCCTTTGACCCAAGTTGGGGTACTCTTTTGGGTTTGACTCCAAGTTTTGAGTCACAATTGGTAATTCTCCCGAAAAAGTAAGCTTTGCGGCTGGGGACCATTCACACTCTCTCTACCCGCCCATGCCAGCTCCAACTCTTATTTTCGGTACCACAAAGAATATTGGAGTTTTAGCTTAAGTGTTTTTTTATTGATCAAAAAAAAAAGCTTAAGTGTTTTTTTTTTCTTTTCTTTTGATGATGAATCTAATTACCTCATGGTTCTTCTATCATTGGTGATGATTTTTATCCTTTTGGGTGAATCTCGACACACTTTCAAAAATATCGAAGTCATGTTTTTTTATATCATATTTCTCTTTTCACAATAGAAGAAGTAGGTTTTTATGGTTATTCCGCTTTTGTATGGTTACTTGTTGTCAAAATAAAGGAGTGTGCGATTTCTGGTATTTATTTTATTTTGAAAGGAAACTGTTTATTTCTGTTATTTAAAAAAAGAACTATAAAGGAAAAAGAAAGAAGTGGAAAGTTTAAAAGGAAAAAAAGCCATGTAAAGGCAAATACAAGTGTATCCCGGCATTAGTTTGGTTTGATGTGCTTCTTGTTTGGTTTCATGTTCTTTGGCTATTTTTGCTCACGTTATCTTTTGGTTCCCTTCACTTCTTTTTCAATATAATCATCCATTTGATATCTCTATCATCCATTATTTTGTATTTCGACAAAAAAAACATCCATTTGATATAAATATATTCGAGTTGATTTTAGATTCACACCATACATTTAATGTCATATCGAACGGATGTGAAACTATTGTTGCATGGTAAACCCTTTCTCAAAAAAAAAAAAGAAAAAAAAACTATTTTGCATGGAAGAAACTACGATTGAAGAGTTTTATATGCCAGCCAGACCATGGTAGGCACCTCAACAGAAGTCTATTTAATATGTGCTTCCCGTAAGCAAATCTAACTCGAGAAAGTAAATTTTATATGTTTTATCGTATAATCCTATCGGCTCCATAAAAATGCACTTAGTGTAATAAAATGACGAACTACCATATTACCTCATACGAATTTGAAATGTTTTACGATTAATATCAAAAGATAGTCAGATGTTCTTCTGTTACCAGACCACCGTGTAAACAACATGGACAAAATCCAAACCTAAACTCCTCTGTAGTTGTGATTTTGATTTAAAACAGACTTGAATCCCAGAAGAAATGTTGTATTACATTCTCAAATTTAGTCTGCCACCTAACCACAATAATGCAAGGGGAATAACTATTTTGGTATCGGAATTCATGTCATGAAAATTTCTATAAAACCTTCCCAAGTGAAATAACATCTCCACGCAAAAAAATAATTAGTCGCAGCTAGGCATGGACGTTCGAGGGGTTCGGTTGATTCGGATTTTCGGTGTGACACTCATAAGTTCCATTCAGATTTTATTAATTATCGGGTCGGGTTCTGTCCGGTTTCTTCTGGATTTGGTTCGAATCAGATTATAACCAGTATTTAAATTCGTCCCATTTTTAAACCTCACAAATTGACAAAATGTTTTTCAAAATATATAAATTATTTACGAATCTAATTAAAAAGTAATTAAACTAAAGTATTCAAAATAACAAATAAAACAAACTACAAAAATATTTTGAAAACTCTAAAATAACTAAATCACCTTACATATATAAAAACATTAACATATTTAACTAATTTCGGATAATTTCGGATTCTAGTTTGGATTTTGGTTCGGTTTGGGTTTATAACCAAACAAAGCACTACTAAGCTCCCGTTCAGATATTTTGTATAATAGTTCAGATCCAGTTTTGATTTTCTTGTTTGGATTTAGGTAAGTATTTCGGATTTGGGTAAAAACTCCAATGCCTAGATGCGACGAGAGTTAAACACACTTCACTGTAAACCCTTTTGTGGAACAATAACTTCAAGCATGCATCCATTTTCTAAAACCCACTAGGTTACCAAGGAAAACAGACTTCATATTTTTTGGATCGGAATTTGACTTCAAATTTTACGGTCCAGGCCCAGTGTAATTGTATCTTCAAAATCCTCATAAAAGGCATATTATGGCCCATAATCTGTAGAATCTGTATTTTCCAGCGTAAATCCCCGGAGACGAAGCGAAAAGTAACTCAAACAAGAGAAACAGTACAATACTCAAAGCGAAAACGAATCTAGCTAACGATCATCAGCATTAGAGCAGAGACTGCTGAACAGATTATCACTCTCGTTTTTCCAACCAAACAAGATTACCAGACCTTAAGTCCTTAAACTAGAAACATAAGACTCCAGCATATCCTAAAATGCAAAGATATCATCACAGTAGTTTAAGATAAATCTTTATTAACTGTAAATGAGATGCAAGCAGACTCGACCCGGAAATTTCATGGGCTAAAATATAAGTCCATTTTAGTTAAGAAAACTACAAAAATGAAAGAGTTCCTCCTATATTAGACCTCCAAGAAGAGTATTTTTTTTTACAATATTGGTAACTAAATTAATAAGTACTACATTTTAATCCCCACGTCCATGTGGATATTTTTCCATTTTGTAAATGTATTTGATATTATTACAAATGTTTTAAACATATAATTTTTATTTTAATGTTATATATTGTGTAACTCTATAATATTATTGTTTATATTTCTTATTCATCATTATTAATATATAGTGATTTTTTAAAAATATTTTAATTTGTTATTATTGTTATTACTTACTAATATATTTTCGAACTAGATACAATAAAATAACAATATGAAATAATCAAATAGAAAACCTCTTTCATAATATGTTTTTTTAATTTATACATTTTGCATATAATACAATTTTAAATATATTTATATTATAAAAAATAAATATGTTTAATAAATTTATATTTACATGTTTTTAAGAAAAATATACTTTAATATACACCATTTTAGTATTTTAACGAGATTTATAAGTAAAAACACTGTTTTGTTTGATAATATAGCTCTATTTTTAGTAAATTTTATACATAGTAGTATCAATCATATTATTTTAGTAAATTTAGTAATATGAGATAGTTTGGGATGTTATGATACTATGTTTTATTTTATTTTTTAAACTAATACTTCAAAATATTAGATTACTTTATATTTTGTCAAGAAAACTTGGAAAAACACACAACTATTTTTGAGTTGGAAACATTACATTAATTTTGAATTTGTTTTTGGTACTACATTAAGCGTTTACACCATATGTGCATATAGTTATTATTATAGGTTAACATATCCCTCAAACTAGATTAACCAAATGCTTTTACACAAATTCTTCTATACCATTTTGGTCTTTCATGTATAGAAAAATCCGCATGCCTATTTAAAAACTTCTGCAAAAGAATAAAATATGTGTTTATATGAACATATGATTTATTATTATGTTGACAAAAAGACTTATATATAAGTTATAAGCATCTACATCTTTAATCAAATATATATTTTGTATGAGTAGTTGTGTATGTGTATATACGCCTTAGTGTTAAAATTGTATATCTGAAAATAACTCAGAAACTTGAAATTTCTATTCATACAATCAAAAATCAGTACCTAGAAGTTGATGACAAAAAAAAACAATACCTAGGAGTTGGTAATATATATGATTAGAAGAAGGATGCATGAATGAAATTATCGATAAGGGTTAACAAAGTTGTAGAATCAGGCTTTCGAGGAAAGATGGAGGCCAAGGTCGAACAGACAACGAAACAAAGATGAGAAACACATCAGATTGCTCGCTTTGACAAGTCTAGCATCGAACCAACCACTCTTCGTCATCATCTTCGTCTTATGTGTTATCTACCATTTATAAACTTATAAGTTATGATAGTGTAAAGAAAGTATATAATGAGGAACCCTAACTACTTATAGAAAGAAGATGGACAAATATACTATGGAGGAGGAGAATCCACGCAATCAACGATGAGTTAAAATAAGGATAACGACAAAGCATCGATTTAACATCTGGAGTAGAGAGCCTCGCACGTGTTAACCAATCACACACGAACCCTTTGGTTGTTGACTCACGGGTGCATGCCTTCTATATCGACCGCAAGGCATATATATAATACACCCACAAGCATTTTATACATATGCATTGTACCGTACCTACCATCATGAAAAAGCATATATTTTATGTATATTGATCGTGATATGAAGATTCGAAGCCAACCAAATGCGTAGTGATGATAACCATATTTCCTATGTTAAAAATTGATACCACTGTTCAGTTACAAAAAAAAAAAAATGATACCACTGTTAGAAAAATTTAGGAGTCGCCATAAGAAATCGCAATAACCAAATTATGTTTCACAAAGTAACATCGACAAAAAATTACTAAACACATTATCACCAAGTAATTTTCTTGAGAGAAATATGAATTTTCAACATATGCACATGCATGGGCCGTGTCGAGTGACTCGAATCTTCATATTAATACTTTAATAGTGATCTCACGAAATCAGATTTAACAAAATCATATATTACACCAAATAATACCGAAATTTATTGATATAACAATAGACAAAACCGATTCGGTACTAATCAACAATAAGTAACCAAGAAACTGATATATAGGTTCGGTACTAATTACCACTAGTAATTAATCTCATCCGAAATGTCCACCAACCCTTCTGGTTGAATACTCAAGTTCCGCAAAATAGACAAAACCGATTCAAAAATAATTTTTTTTATCATTTTTATCGAAATTACAGAGTTCGTGTATATATGCTTAGAAAATCTTATTATTATTACTTTTTTTTCAAAATTAAATCTTATTATTTTTCTTTCAAAAAAAAAATCTTATTATTTCAAGATTTTGTATGCAGTGTTGATAGGTAGACTTCAATTTATTTCGTTATAGAATAAGTGTACCATGGTTAACCGGGCTTTGTAGCCTGGTGGTAATGGAACCTCGGCTGAGGTGCCCGCCACCCAGCTTCGAAACCCGGCCACAGCGATTTAACATCCTTACTGCTGGAGCGCTGGACCCCTTCGGGGGATATTTGGGAAAGTGGCTGCCCAGACACCAGAGATATAAAAAAAAAAAAAGTGTACCATGGTTTGGCTTTATTTGGAATGTTACTGCTATGGCGTTAGATGGGTGATAGTTAATGATGAACTTCCTTTTGTTTGGTATGTTGTATATGTTTTGTTTTTCATATACATGGGTTATATAGATTTTTACTCGATCAAAAGTATTTGTGAACAGCACATATGACATATGCTAATAAACAATAACCAAGAAACTGATTATAGGTTCGGTACTAATTACCACTAGTAATTAATCTCATCTGAAATGTCCACCAACCCTTCTTTTTGAATACTCAAATTCCCCACCTACCAATACTCAAGCTTCCATAAACGTTCCACGTTATATTAAAACTTTGCTCTTACAGAAAGTTTGTGTCCATTGACTTAACTAGCATATATATACAAAATCTTCTATCTATCACATTATTAACACTAGACGATAAAAGAAATTGAATACAAACATAAATGTTAATATCGTACGCTGCTGATGTGTGTAATCAGTTGAATTTTGTTGAGGATGGGTTTAGCTCTTTTTCATAAATTCATTCGTAAATGAAGATCGACCTACTAAACTTTTTTTTGTGCAACAAGTCCACAAACAAAAATCAACAAATTTATTTTGAAACAAAGAAGAAAATATTGGTAAAATACATATAGGAGGTTTATTGGTTAAAGAATTCTAAAGGAGTTTTAAAAATTTGAGAATCCACTATTATTAGTTTATAGATTTTAAAAGTTTTACCAAAATCCATTGTTATTGGTTTGATGACTTCTAAATTCCACTCAAATTCTTTGTTATTCATAAAGTTTAGTTATTGTAGATTTTACTATTCTATTAAATTATATTGTTATTGGAAGGTGGATTCCTTATATTTTTACTCATGAAACTAGACTTTAAAATATCACATATATTCATAAGATTTCTGAAATCTGTGAAGTAAGAAAAAACATACATATATTGAATATTTATCTACGTAAATACAGTAAATCAAACTCAACAATGGTGAAGCAACCAAACTCACATGATCTTTAATTCATTATATTTTTTATAGTTTTATATTTGACAAAACAACTGTTTGATTTAATAATGGTGAAGAAATATAACTCATACGATAACTAAAATAGTGTTTCGAGAAAATCACAAAAGTCAAAGAAAACAAGACTGATTATTATCACAAAAAAACCAATAAGAACAGGATCTCACCAAACATAAGGAAATGAGAAATGTGTATTATTGTATCAATTGATGTTATATATATATGGTTTTTTCGAGATTTTATTTTTAGAAAAGTTCTAGAGAAATTGTATACATTGCCTTATAACGAGAAATATTTTGAAAAAATATATTATGCAAATCCATGATAATTAATAAAATCTGTTGAAATCCATACAAAGTATTTGATAGAAATTTGTTAACTCTATTTAACTTCTAAAAATCTTTCAACTTTTAAATCACTAAACTCCTTCCAAATTGTGATTCCAATAACCCCCTATAGAATAAAAAAGTATATCTCAAAATAAAATAATTCATCAAATATTTCTATATATATATATATATATATATATATCATCATCAAATTATTGGTTAACTTTGTTCGAACTTAGATTCAACAATTATCAACCGCCTAGCTGTATTGTTAACAGAATGAAAGAAAACAAAACATATGTGTGTTCTGTTTTTGATGGGGGGTTTTCTAAGCCATTAGAGTTTCTTGCGTCGGTTTTCTCGGCTATATAATGTATGGTGTTGGAGTTTCTCTAGTCTTTTGGTTTTTGTTTTGTCTGAGTTCTACTTTTTGTTGTATTCGATTTAACCATTATATCAATTTTTTTTTCTAAAACGTAAATATCATATAAGTAAAAGAAAATTTTACGAGAAAGATCTAAATTTGAAGCAATTTGGCAAAAATAAAGAAAAAACAAGATGCATCAACAATATCCATTACAATGGACATGATTAAGCACTTATCGGAACCATAAAACCATAAATGAACTAAAAGACTTAAGGAGGAGAATTGTTTTATCTATTTATTTTGAAATACCATCTCATTAGATGGTATTTGTTTCTAGTGAATTTTGTCTATAAAACTAATTATCTAATAATTCCAAAAAAAATTCGTAAATACTGTGGCTCAAATCCTTATTTTCCAATAAGAGTGGAGTTGAAAGAATTTGAATAAATGACTAATTCAATAAGAGTGGATTTGATAGAACTTTTATAAATACTAAATACAATAAGGGGAGATTTCAATAAAAACCAGAATTCTTTTAAATTACGGGTGGGTATATCGGTTTAATTTTGGTTTGGGTTTGGTTTTGGTTTGGTTAATTTGGGTTTTATAAAATTCAACCCAATTAAAACCAAATTAGCTTTGGTTTAGATTCGGTTTGGGTTTAGTTTGGTTCGGTTTAGTTCGGTTTGGTTTAGATTTAGTTCCGTTTGGTTTATATTTAGTTCAGTTTATTTTATTATGGTTTATTTTGGTTCAGTATAGTTTGGATATGCGAACTATAAAAAATAGAGTGGGAATACAAAATTTGTTAGCTAAAAAAATCCATTACTAAAATTAAAAAAAAAACGGTGTATCCAAAAACTAAAAATATCAAACAATAACTTTATTACATAATTTTACCTTTAGACAATGGATATTGGAGAAAAGCGAGACCGCTACTATTTAGATGAATATATTTTTAGGTTTTGTTGTGAATACGATCTTTAGATATTAGGATTAGAGAATATATATAATAGTATTATTTGAATCATATTTAGATTTTTTTAAAAAATATATAAAAGTTAAAAAAATGGAAAACAAAACTTTAAATAAAATTTACAATATATATATATATATTATAGAAAAAAAATATTGGATTATCGGTTTGGTTCGGTTTGATTCGGTTTAAACCCAAACCAAACCAAACCATTCGGGTTGAGGAAAATATGAACCAATTGGATCATATAAGTAGCACGGTTTGGTTTGGTCGGTTTAATTTCGGTTGGGTCGTTCAGTTCGGTTTGGTTTGGGTTTTTTGCCCATCCTATTTTAAATCATCAATACAATAAACCTCCCTTATTTAATCGCCTAGAGGAAATGATATTCCTCATCTCTCTGTCGATGGACCTGAAAACATGAGAGCTGTTATGAATCAAGTTGTTTCTCTGTTTTCATAGGTGAAACAGGATTGCTTGCGAAGCCAACTTCCTGAGGAGAAGCTTCCTCCTAGATAGCGGCACCCGGATCCATAATAACAGCTCCAATCTTGTATTGCTGAGTATCGACGTTTATACCGAATTTTTTTTTTCCATCTAATAATATTATTGAAAAAAGGCTAAAAGCCCATACATAACATAAGCCCAATTTAATGGGCTCCAGCCGTACAAACAAACAAGTAAAAACCAGTCTAAAAGCCCACACATTGGCCCAAACTTTAAACGAGCCCAACAAAGGCCCACGTCACAAGATCCTTGCGGTTGAGACGTCCCACGTGCAGGCGCGTAAAGAGAAAACACGTCTTCACTGATCTCCCCACCGAACACGTGTTGAAACCTCACCACACGAGGCACACGCGTCAACCAAACCGCATCGACGTCACCGCCAAGGATTTTCGCCGGAGAACCACACCGCTTCACCGGGACACCGATCACCGTCGGAACATGATTTCCCACCCAATCCCTTCCACATCTTCGCCTGGACTCGTTTCAACGGAGAGATGCATCGGCCTATCCGAGATCTCTTCCCGAGCCACCAAAGTCGTCATCTTCACCCATCACTTTCTTCCCGGATAGAGCCCACCAACCGGCGAATTCTCATCATGAAGCAAAGCTGAGACTACCATCAAGCCATAACCGGACCACCGAGAAAATTTGTTCATCCGCCGTCGAGATCACACCTTACGATGCGGAGACCGAAGCCGGACGATCGCCTTAGAAGGAGAGGCACAGCGCCGGAGTCAAAAGCCGACCGTCCACCGTGGAAGTGGTGCGACGTCGGAAGCCGATAATATAACTACGCAAACTATAAACGCAAAGAAAGAAAACATGAGAGGTGAAAGGCCGGACCGACGGCGGCTGAGAGAGCCTCACCGTCGGCCGGAAACAACGATCAAATCTTGCTGTCGCTAGAGAGAAGTTGGAGCGAGGCCGGTCTAGAAAGATAGTTATACGTTTATACCGAATTATTAAAAACTGAAGTAAATAGTAGAACACCCAAAAATAGTATATGCAATAAGAGGTTCAAAGAAACGGTTGTATGACATCTAGGCGCATCCTATGTGTTGAAATATTATTATGATAATATTATTAATTTTTTATATAGTTTGATTTCCATTTATAGTTGGGTCTATATCCTTCTGGATCCAGTTGGAACAAAGGCCGAGTAAAACATAATAATAGTAGTAGTAGTCTGGCAAACAAACTCAAATATGAGAAGCGAGAACCTTTGACATCTATCACTTTAGTTCTTTGTTTGATTCTATTTCTTTTTCGTATGTACCACGTTTGAGGAATGAGATGGCTGATTCGGTGGCAAAATCAACTCTCTCATTGCTTAACTCCCCCGAAAATGGGGTGTAAACTCTTTTATTATGAATGAATGTGTGTTTGATCAAGCAAGAGAAGCGAGAACCTTTGTGAGAAGATGACAGATCAAATACATGAGACAATGGATTCACACAAAAAAACGAGACTGTTAGAAATTGGCTAAGTTACACTTATAAGTTTTATTGAATTGTAATTACAGTAATATGATCAAAACAACACTTCATTTGTAAGCGTGAAAGCTTTAGCCTCTCACCATTTCACAATACCAGTGTGATCTTAGTACACTTAGGATTTCATTAGCACTTGGTCTCTAGAACTATGTACTAAAAAACCTGAAACCCTTTGCTGAAAACTCTCGGTGATAAAATTAGACGAAAACTCAAAACTATGAAGATTTTTTGAGATTGACCAATGACCATGCATGAACTATAGTCTAGTGGTTTGTATTAGTAATGAACTAATGATACATCATTACTAAAATCCAATTCACATGTGTATATTTTTCAAAAGAATAATACATATATTTTAAACCTATACATGACATAATTGTAAGTTGGATATTTTTCAGCCTATCCATCTTCACAGCCGAATCCACAACTTTATATTTTCGGCTTTCATCAAGCAGGGTTTGTTTTAGACATAAACATTCAGGGCCGACTCTGAAATTTTGGAGGTCTATTGCAATGTCTATATAAAAAAAAATTGAGGGCCTAAAAAATATTTTTGGAGACTTATATTTGTAATTTTCTTCAAAAATTTCAGGGACCTGTTGCAAATGTTTCACTACGCATGGTCTAGGACCGGTCCCGTAAACATATGACCTGGTGTTTTGATACCCACATTTAACATCTCATTGAAATACTTACAAGCCTCATTAGTTTGTTTTCATGGCACATAATTGGTATCAAACCGAGAACATGTGCATTCCTTGACGAACACTCTTTAACGTTCATCTCAACCCATATTTTGATCGCCATATCTAGGAATGAACAATTGCAGTCTCAATTGGATTTTGGTTCAGATTCATCTGAGTTAGAAGTTTCTGATTAAAGAGTTTTAAGTCCAGTCAGATATTAAAACGATATTATAAAAGCTTAGATGGATTCGATTTGAGTTTAATCGGGTTTGGTTTGGGTTTAATTACATGTCTAAATCCTACCGAACGCGAAATATTTTTTTTTTTTGGATATTAGTCGGGTTATCTGTTCCAAAAATATTGATGTATATATGATTAAATTCAATATATTTTCAATCTTTTTTTAGTAAAATTTATGTATGTGGCTTCCTCAAATAACTCGTACTTGAATTATACATGACAATATCATCATATCATGATAAACTGAGTATTATATGAACTGAAAACCATATATAATAAAACATAAATAAATTAAAATTAACAGCTAACAAATTTATAAACCTAAAAAATACTATTTAAACTTTTTTCTAAAAACAAAATTGTTTAAACTTCAGAAACAAATTTATTCATAACTGAATTGCAAATGCAATTGTCAAAACAGAAAAATTCAATATGGACCAAATACCCAAATATATTAAATTGAGTATTGGAATTAATTATTCATATATATAGATAATTGTTTTAGGTACATATTATGGCTCGAAGTCGGATTTCGTACAATTTCGTTTTAGAAAACTTTTGTGATTATTCCGATATTGATTTTCCAGCAACTTTTCTTTTTAATGAATAAGTTTTAGGCCCGAAAATTCAGTTCTACTATTTTCAGTGCACGAACATCCTCACAATGATCACATAAGTTCTAGCATTTGGCGTATCCCTTCTAATTTCATCTCTTGCACGACCTTGAATGAATCTTCCATTCTCTGTGACCAGCAACAAGCTCTTACTAGTGCACTGTAAGTGGGAGATTCAAGGGGAAACCCTGAACTCTCGAAGAACTCCAGGGCTTGGTTCAGTTTTTCCCTCGGAGCCGAGTCCATTGATCAGACTACAAAAAACGTGAAGACTTGGCTTGCAATTCCTCTGTTCCATTTCATTAAAGAACCTTCATCATGCTTTTTAGCCTTGCAAAATGCACATTGATCATGCTAACCGAACTAACCAAAAAAACCGAATAACCCAAACTGGTTTGACTTGAACCCGTATGCATACTCTAAACCCTAAAAACGACAAGTCTCCGTTAACCAAGATCCACCAAGAACAAAAGTTCATCGAATAGTGAAACAGTGGTTGGTTCTGTCGGGAATCGGGATTACAAAATTTGAGAGAAGAGAGAGAAAAAAAAAGATCTCTCGTTTCTCTTCTCCTCGTATAATTACAGCGCCACTATTGCTCAAAGAATGAACCTTACAGACAGAAAACAAATGTAATCTCGTGTCGTGTGTCCCCGTGTATAATAATATGCTTCCAACCATTCCTACTTCACTTGCACTGATTAGTTTGCGAATTCAAATCATCAAGAAAATTCGTCATCGTCTCATCCAGCTTCTTACCCTGAGGTCCAGCTTTCACCACGTTAACATCATCCCACTCCGAGCAAGGATCGTTCCACCAGCTACCACGGCTCGCGCACCAAGCTCCAGGAGTGACCCTATAACGCCCACGTTTCAAGATCTCTCTATCAACCATATCAAGAACCGGATCGTCTTTCTTGAACTGCCTAGCGAAAGCTGCTCCGCTCTGAGCCATCTGATCGAAGTCGGATACGCCGAGGAAGTGCGGCTCCATCTTCGGCGGACTGTCCCATATCATGTACCGCAAGTCCCCGTTGACCGTCGTGTTACTGAACTCGGGGGCGTTGCAGATCACGGTGTGGAAGTAGCATTCTTCAGAGAGGATGACGTTGTTGAAATACATGAGGAGGGTTCTCGGTAAGTTCTCCCAGCCAAAGATGCAGTATTCGAGAAAAGACCTGCTCAGTACCGTCCACGGCGAGCCTGCCGTGATATAAATAACAAACATATGGTTAGAAAGTATTCACATAGAGTATTATTTAGGGTACTGAAATCTTGTAACCTGTAAAGATTTTAAAAGCATCTGGTGTTGGTCGTTTCTCAGTAGCAGTGAAGAGCTGTGTTCTTCTAGCTAAGTAGAGTGCTGGATCCACAACAATAGGCTTGATTCTCTGAGATCTACAGAAACATCCATTACCAACAGAGTCATGAAAAGACAAAGACAGGAAGTGAAATCTACACTTACTCTTTCCAAGCAAGGTCACTAGTGTGATCAATGAAGTTGAGGCTTCTATTCACCGAGGCAAACACATGAGATAGGTCTGAGAGAGTGAAAAAAAAAATGTTAACTTTGAATTCATATGAAGACAAACAGACACAAGTAAGTGGATGTAATAAATCTCAAAAAGCAAGTCTTTTTGCAATAAAAATAGAAATCATTGTCCTAATCAATAACACTGATCACGTTTTCCACTTATGGATGCGAACAATCTCAAAGAAACATACCGTCTTGAGTAAGGAGGGGATAATCAAAGGCACTAAGCTCAACGAACCAACTCCAAGACCCATCAAGCTTCAGCAAGATGGAGACGGCATGGAGAGTACTCGCCGTTTTCGAAGCGCCGTTCTCGGATAACCGATCAACCTTCCCCAACACGTCAACGTTCCCAAAGGCACTCACGGCGGGAACAGACCTCACGTCGGAGAGAAGAGCGACCCTCTCCGCCTCGGTGGCTTCTCCGCCGAGATGGAGAAGGTACCGGTTCCTAGGGTGGTAAACCGCGAGGAGCAACCGGAAGATCCGGTCTTTGTCTCCGCGGCCGCCGGTTATGTAGTAGGCGAAAGAGGGAGGGTAGTGAGGGCCGTGGCGGAGAGGGGAAGGGAGAGAAGGGTTGGAGGTGAAGGCGGAGATGGAGTAGAGGAAGAGGAGGAGGAAGACGGAGATGAATACTACGGTGAAGAGTGTGAATAGCCATTTCTTCTCTGCTCCCATCGATCTCAAAAAAAATAATAATCAGAAGCTCAGAGAGAGCTCAGATTGAGATCTTGCCGGAGAGAGAGAGACGTAAAGAACTTGGAGGAGGCTATGAAGAAGACAAGGATTCTCTCTTAGATCTCCGGTCGGTTGTGAACTTTCTTTTTTTCTTTTTTTTTTTAAATCTCGATTGTTAAGAGTAATGGCACACGTTCTTCCACCGGCGCGTGTGATCCACGGTTCTGCATCTAACGTGATGAGATTTCTGCGTTGGTTTACACGCGTTGGTTTGAGAGAGTGGGAATTGAAAGTGGGTTGGGTGGTTAACCTGCTCGAGGAGGATTACTTCAATTTAGTAATTTAATTGAGGAGTGGATAGCTTTAATTACACATTAGATTCTAGATTTTTTTTTTAATGTCTCAACTCTCCTGAAGTAGAAGCTGGACCATATCATTTATAATGTCCTAGTTTTTTTTTTTTTTTGTAACTGATTTATAATGTCCTAGTTCATTCTCAGTAACTAAAAACTTGCCCTTTTGATCTTTCGAAACAAATTATTCAGACACAACAGCTTAAGTGTTAAAAAAAACAGCCTAAGTGTTTTTTTGTGTGTTGTTCAGGTAGTTTTTTTCAGTCCGTTATCCAAATTGCTAAATTATCTGAGAATATCATTGGGGCAAAGTTCTCTTGCTTCCCAATAACCTCCTGAACACAACCATGTTTTGTTCATTGATGGGAAGTAAATAATATGTGATAGAAAGAAGAGACTAGTCAAAAGACAATTAGGAAACTCACATGCTTATCTTGAGGCAAAATAGACATATTATTTACATGTCTATTTTCATCCTTATTATATTTCCTTATTATTTTTGAAATTAATTGTTTTTTTTTAAAAGTAAAAAATAATTGAGAATTTAAAAATCTGGAATTTTTTATTTTTCAAATTTTAATTATCTTTATCTAACTAAATTACACTCATATAGTTATAGTGGTCCAATTAGTTATACTAGTTCAACTACGTTATATTGATAGATTTATACTAGTCCAACTAGTTGCACTGAGTTTTACTAACATAGTTTTATTTAGTTCTATTAACTTAGTTATACTAAGTTATAATGAGTGCTACTGAGATAGTTATATCGAATTCTACAGTTAAATTATACCGAGTTTTATTAAATTCAAATTTTAGATAAAATAAATAAAAACACATACTAAAAAATCTTTAAGAAGTAGAAAGAGAAGAACCCTAAATTAAAGAAAATAATAATTTTTTTACCAAACCTAAAAATATTCAGAATAAGAAGAACTATAAATAAAAATAAACCATAGTTCGTCTTAAGAACCCTAATTCAAAAAAAAACTCAGGCATAACCCTAAATTAAAGGAAACCCTAATTTTTTTAAAAAAATTTAACTGGCAAAAATCCAAAATAAGCAGAACTTAAATCAAAGAAAATCCATAATTCTTCTCCGGCGATGTGCTCGGTCTTTTTGTTACCGTCATTTGCATTTCATTTGCTCTATAGTTCTTTTGTATAGAGTGCGTGTGGGTTTTGAGAACAAAAGAGGAATTAATACATACTATACAACTCAATAATTTTTCTACCCATTGCCCCCCTTAAAATATCCTGTTATTTAGTTTTTTTTTTTTCTTTTGGAAACCCCCGTTTTTAATATTCAACAATTTTTTGTCGCCAATATTCAACTATTTATTCGCCAAACTTACTGATCTTTTGACTATTGCCAAACTTACTGATCTTTTGACTATTGCTTTCCGAACATATTTCTGGTACTCATTTAATTTTCAGTTCGGATATGATTTGGTATAGTTCTTTAGATACAGTAGTTTTGAACGTATTCGAGATACATGTTGTATCCAGTCCGGTTTGTAATCTTAATTTGAGTCGGGTTCGTATTTTTTTTCTAACACTAGTTTCCATGCCACCTAGTTTGTTAAAGATATTATTTTATATCATAATTACAAAATCAAATAATACTATTTTTTGTAGGAAAAGAAAAACTACAAGTATTAGTCTCAAAAGTTTAAATGGACCGTATGGGCAAGACTAAACTTATCGATTTTATGACAAAACTATTACTTCACATGTCGTCATTCATCTCCGAAACAAACCAAAAAAAAATCTGGAGATGATTCATAATTGGTTATAAATTAATAAAAAAATCAAATGTAGAAAGAAGCATCAGGAAAAAAGAGATTCTCAGAGAATAAAAACAGATTCTGAAAGCAAACCTTAAATTTTCAAATTTCACCACCTCACTCTCCGATGAAGCGTATCGTCAGAATCTCATTCACAGACGCAGAAGCCACCGATTCTTCTAGCAGCGAAGAAGAGGCGGAGGAGGTTTCCGAAGCATCCCACGCTCGCCGCCGTGGGAAACGGCTCGTCAAGGAGATCGTAATCAACCCTTCCGACTCCGATAACAAACTCGATGTCTGCAAAACGCGGTTCAAGATCCGGATTCCGCCGGAGTTTCTCAAGGCGACGGCGGCGGAGGGAAAGAAGAAGTTCCGTGGAGTGAGGCAGAGACCGTGGGGGAAATGGGCGGCTGAGATAAGGTGCGGCCGAGCTCTCAAGGGACTACGTGATCGTCTTTGGCTGGGTACTTTCGACACCGCCGAAGAAGCCGCTCTCGCTTATGATAACGCTGCGGTTCAGCTGAATGGTCCTCACGCGCCTACTAATTTCAGTTTCCCGGCGGAGAATCAAGAGGTCAAGATTGTGGCCGGAGCTTCCGCCGTTGCTCGTGGCGCGTGAAGCACGTTGGTTTGTTTAGTTGGTCGTGTTATATAATGTTAGTAAGAAGGTTTCTCTGTCGTAGTGTAAATTAATCTTGTAGTACTTGTTAAATCTCCTGATGATGTTTCTGACCTCATCATGTCCTTTGTCTGAAACTTTGTTGTCGTCATCGTACATATTTGTCGACGAAATCTAAAAGTGGTGGTTTTGAATTCGGGTTTGCACTTGTTAATTCAAATGATTTTGGTTAATTATTTGTTAGAATAGAAGTTACACAATAGTATACCATCTGTTTTTTTTTGTGTTAAGCTTTTCAAATATAAATAAAGAAGAGCTAATGTTACAGCCCATTAGGCAGTGGATTACAGCTTACAAGCTATTATAGAGTATATTTATTGTCCAGCCCATCACATAATTACGAAAGAAAGAAGTTGAACCAGCTATGAAGGTCAAGGTAGAGTGACATCGATGAAGACATGCAAGCTCCTCAGGAGAAGTGGAGAGATTCTTTAACCGATAGTGATTGAACTTTATGTAAGGTTGTTGTTCCCAACATGTAAACATTTCTGAGGCTGTAGTTGTTTTCCTGTGGGGGGAAAAGCAGAGATACGGTTCCTCAAGATTGAGTCAGTGATGTAGAGTAGATGATCCACCTATCAGAAGACATTCCTGTGGTGATTGTTGCATTCGGTCCAGAGTAAAAAAATAATTGTAAAAAATTATATATAACTTTTTTTAAATGATTGTGAAATTTATTAAAGCTAAAAACTTTTTTACATCAATTACAACTGTTCTATCTTCTATTTAAAGAATCAAAAAATCTGATCTAAAGAAAGAATTAACGAGCTCCTCCATTTTTTTCTTGTATTCCAAACCAAGTGATCAGACCTTCATCAAGGTACTGCTGCCCCTTCCCTTCTAACGAAAGCAACCTGAGTTTCATTGTCTTGTCCACAAACCTGACCAGGCAGCTAATATCTTTAGGATGTTCTCCATGTCGTCTTGCATTTCGTTCTCTCCATATTGTATGCATCGTTGCTTGCAAAGCATAACGAAAGATACAGGTCTTTGTTGGTGTGAGTCTCGGGTTGGACAAGAGCATTCTGAGCGTGTTCCAGTATATATATATATCACATTTTACCACTAAACTAAATGACATTTTAGAACGGCTGAAATTAACATATACATTTCTGAGCCTTCTATATCTTCTTCTTAGGGCGAACCTGTAAATGGTATACATGATATACGTCTAGATGTGAATAACTAAATGTGGATGGGGTTATCGATCTGTTTAGTGTTCTCTTCTTCTAAGTTGTAACTCATGCTTAAGATGTTTGATTTGAATTTTCTTTTTTTTTTTGAAGTTTTAAGAAAAGAGGAGGAGAAACAAAATCAAGCATGAGACACGAGCTCTAGCGATTTTGCATCATCAACAACATTTAGATAAGTGAGAAAAACAGTACAAAAATGTGAGAGAAAAATCTACCTACATTAACAATGTGAATGCCGCCACTCACAAGGTTCACAAACTTCATGCCCAATAAACTATTCTAAAGGTCCTACCAAGAGATTATCTGACTTAACAAGAAAAAAAAACATAAAAGGTAGTTAGGAAAAACGCAACCACAAGACCAAGTCCACGAAAAGAGCATAACCGTCCACAAACCTTAACCCATCATCGCAGGAAAACAAATCCACTTAATAGAATATAGAAAATTGGTCACTGAGCAAACTTAACCAGATTTTTTTTTCTTTTTTTGTAAAAGAAAATAATAACTTGTCTACCACATCGCCACCATAAACTACATACATTGAATTTGATGTATTAATAGCTTCACTAAACTACACATGTTCATACCTCGCGATTAGTTAAAAGTACAGAAAGCTGTCATTAGTGATTATTTTCTCATATCTATTAGAAACCTACGAAAACTGTAGGCTGCCGAAGTCAGCGCCTCGTTTTCAGGAGGCATATACGGCATTACACGCCGCTAAGTTCCCAAAAAAAAAAAACTTAAAATGATGGATAGACAGATAGTAGTTTTTCTCAAAAAAAAAGACAGATAGTACTGGAGAGGCAACCAGCTCTTCACTTCTATGAAGAATACGAGGTAAGGAGTGATGAAAAACGTTGGAAGGTCAAATAACAAACAAGAGGTGTGAAACAAATGTTAAGTTTAAAATACAAACAAAATCTTCTTTTTGATTTTGTCCATGATTATGACAGTGAAAGTAACAAACAAATGTACTTACATATATTCTTCCATATTTCCTAGGAGAATCTGCATTTGTAGAATACTACATAAAATCAAAGACAAAAATCCAAATTAACAATATGTGAATGCCACTCAGAAGAAGAATCACAAACTTCATACCCCAATAACCATCTAATGGTCCTACCTTGAAATTCAAAGAAAAGAGAAGAATAATAATAATAACAAAATAATAACTAGGTAGTTAGGAAACAAGTCTACATAATTTTGGACAAATCTATACACTTAAAAATAAGGAAAAGACTGATACCTAGTAAAACAAAATAATAACTTGTCTACCACACCCCCACAATAAACTACACACACTGAATTTTATGTATTAATAGCTTCACTAAACTATACACGTTCATACCTCGCGATTAGATAAAAAAATATAAAAAGCTGTCATTAGTGATTAATTTCTCATACTTTTCTATTTGAAACCAACGAAAACTTCAAGAGGCCAAAGTCAACGCCTCGTTTTCAGGAGAAATATACGGCATTGCACGCCCCCTAGTTCCAAAAAGAAAAAAAAAAAACTTAAAGGACACTTGAGAGGCCAAACAGGCTCTCCATATCTCTGAAGGATTCTAGATAAACTGTGATGAAACACGTAGGAAGGTTAAAATAACAATACATGAAGCGATGAAACTCATGTTAAGTTTTAAAATAACAAACAAAAATCTTCTTTCTGATTTTGTCAATGATTATGAAAGTCAAAGTATAACAATCAAAAATCTTCTATATATATGATTGGTTCACACTCCGCGTGACAAACATGCATATTTTTTTAATGCATTATATTGAAGAGGAAGATCCCCCAAAAAATACATTACACTATAAAAGTAGAGAGATTTATTAAAAGGTTTCCAACAAACTAATCTCGAAATCTCCGGAGAAACAAGAAATGGATTCTGCTGAGAAGGGTTTGCTCGTCCGAGAAGGAGAAGAAGAAGAAGTCATTAACACGAAAGATGTGTTGCTCCGGGAGATGGGGAGGCTCAGCTACATCGCAGGTCCAATGGTCGCGGTGAACTCGTCCATGTACTTTCTTCAAATCATATCGATAATGATGGTTGGTCATCTCGGTGAGCTTTACCTCTCAAGCACAGCCATCGCCATTTCTTTCTGCAGCGTCACTGGTTTCAGCCTCGTCGTAATGTTCTCTTTCTTCGTTCTCTTTTCTTGAAGGTTCTTGTCTTTCATTAACTGATGATCTTTCTTTCTTTCACAGTTCGGACTTGCTAGTGCTTTGGAGACTCTATGTGGTCAAGCTTACGGAGCTAAGCACTTCGAGAAGCTCGGAGAACATACTTACACAGGGATGTTAGCTCTCTTCGTTGTCTCTATCCCTCTCTCTGTTCTGTGGAGTTACATGGGCGAGATACTCTCTTTCATCGGACAAGACCCTCAGGTTTCTCAAGAAGCCGGGAAGTTTGCGACCTGGCTCATACCAGCTCTCTTCGGTTACGCGACGATGCAGCCTCTTGTTAAGTTTTTCCAAGCGCAGAGTCTGATTCTGCCTCTGATGATAAGCTCCGTCTCTGCTGTGTGTTGCCATGTTGTTCTCTGCTATAGCTTAGTCTTCAAGTTCGGGCTTGGAAGCATTGGTGCAGCTATAGCCATCAGCGTTTCTTACTGGCTAAACGTGCTTGTGCTTGGATCGTACATGACGTTTTCTTCCACTTGTAGCAAGAGCCGTGGGAAGATCTCCATGAGTGTGTTTCAAGGGATGAGAGAGTTTTTCCAGTTTGGTATCCCATCTGCATCCATGATTTGGTATATGATTATGAACATCCTATTTGTCTCCTTTTTGGTTTTATTCATTTGAATTGTGATGAATCTGTTTGCTGAATCAGCCTAGAGTGGTGGTCGTTTGAGTTTCTTGTGATGCTCTCTGGTATCTTACCGAACCCTAAGCTTGAAGCCTCTGTTCTCTCAGTTTGGTATGTTACTTGTCTTCTACGTTTTGAGATAAAGAGTGTTTATTATCATACAATAACTCAGTTGCTTTCTTATTTCTTGAACAAGTCTATCAACAATCTTCACACTGTACCAAATACCAGAGAGTCTAGGCGCAGCAGCAAGGTTCTTGCTCCTTTCTATTTTCACAAAAATGGAGATAGTTAAAAACCTAAGTCTTACTACTTGTTTTTTTTTTTTGGTTGCTTGCAGTACAAGAGTTGCAAACGAACTAGGAGCTGGAAACCCGAAAAAAGCTCGAATGGCGGTGTACACGGTGATGGTCATGACAGGAGTAGAATCAGTACTGGTGGGTGCAACAGTCTTTGCAGCAAGAAACGTATTTGGTTACTTGTTTAGCTCTGAAACCGAAGTTGTGGATTACGTAAGATCAATAGCTCCTCTGGTTTCTTTATCAGTCATATTCGACGCCCTTCACGCTGTTCTTTCAGGTTAACATTTCTGACCCTTCAACAATGTTATAGTCCTTTAGTGATTTACTAAGTGGGGATTGAAACAGGTGTGGCTAGAGGATCAGGGAGGCAAGATATTGGAGCATATGTAAACCTAGCTGCATACTATCTATTTGGAATACCAACTGCTATTATATTAGCTTTTAGGTTTGACATGAGAGGAAGAGGACTCTGGATTGGTATTACAGTTGGTTCATTTGTACAAGCTGTTCTGCTTGGTCTTATCGTCAGCCTCACCAACTGGAAACAACAGGTGAATATTGTCATGTACATATTCTTTAAAGTAAGTGAAAGTGATTGTCTATGTTAACATCCTATGAATTTGATCATATGGACAGGCGAGAAAGGCGAGAGAGAGAGTGATGGGTGAGGAGTTTGAAGAGGAGAAAGATAATGTGGAAGAACGTGTAGCGCTGATCAGCTAAAAGTCTAAAACCAAAAGACTTTTGAATCATTTAATGTTGAATGTGCACATGTGTTTTGGCCTCTTTCTTTCTTGTGACAAATGATATAATAAGAGGTTAATGATCATTAATCAAATTATGATATTTGTGTAAAAAGTTGACCAAAACAAGACAGTACACTTTGCGTTAATTTCTAACCTGATGCATCTCCACAAACAGGATACAAATGGATTCTATCAGACCATGCATTCTTCTCTCTTGAATCAATCTCAGAAATGCATTTCCAGACAGCACTATTAGCCTTAAACCCACTTCCAAACCCAATCTGCCATACTCTATCTCCCTTCTTCATTCTACCTTTGGTTTCCAGGTACTGCATCTCATACCACAGAGAAGAAGAAGATGTGTTCCCATAACGATACAGTGTTGTCCTTGACGCTTCTCCATCTTCTTTCTCCAGCTTCAGATGCTTCTCCACGCCCTCTATTATCGCCCTTCCTCCTGCATGTATACAGAAATGCTCAAAAGCTTTCTTGAAGTTTGGTGTGTATATCTCATTCTGCTTTCTCCATTTTCTTTTGATAAATGAGATTATGTACTTGAGCTGCTCTGAGTAAGGTAACACCCTAGGGCCTAACTCCACCACGTTGATCTTCAAGGCCTTTGATGCTACCTTCACAAGCTGCTTAGACAAAGCTACTCCCACCAGTCCTTCCTCATCAGTCTCCTGCATTACACTCTCGTATGACTCATCGTCTGATCCGAGGTGAGTTCTGATAAGATGCTGGAGTTTATACTTGGCCTTGTCCTTGTCTTGATCTCTGTTGGAGAGAAGCATCGCTGCTCCACCCATTCTGAAGATTGTGTTGGCAATGAGCATTGACTTGCACTTCCCTTTGTAACCGTTTGGACTCACTGCTTCCATGCTCAACACTAACGCCAAAGAGCCACCATGGATCTTCATTAGATCTTTGACGAGGTTTATCGATAGAAGCCCGGCGCTGCAGCCCATCCCGCTCAAGCTGAAGCTCTTTACGTTGCTCCTCATGCCAAAACGGTTTATGATGATGGAGGTTATGGATGGAGAAGGACAGAAGAGGCTGCAGTTAGAGACAAGGATGTCGATACTCTTTGGATCTATCTTGTGCTTTGAGAAGAGGTCTTGGACAACAGTGAAGAGGATGTCATGAGTTTCTTCTCTAGATGCTGAGAGAGAAGAGTGTGGTGGAATCTCGTGGACTGTCACAGGGACACACGCATCATCTCCGATCCCTGACCGTTCTAGAATCTTCTGCTGGAGATCAAGGCATTCTCTATCGAAGATACCGGATAGGTTGAGATGCTCAATGAAATTGGCGATTGGAGATCGCAAGAAGTCTGGAGGTTGGTAACATGAGAAGTCAATGAGGTATATAGATGTTGGTCTGGAGGAATGGTAAGCAAAGACTGCTATGAGGAGGCAGGCTGATATTACCAGGAGGTGGGGAAAGCTCAGTAAGGTCTGGGAGATGAGGAGAAATTGATGGATGAAACGAAAACTGGATTCCATGTTCTCCGAGTTGATTCTAAACTGGGAAAGGGAGATGGTGGAAACAGAAACTTGTGTGTTTTGTGGCAAATGTGGATTGTAGGAACAGGGAACCCAAGTTTGTTGCATCACAGGGTAAGCATGTGAAGGGGGGACCAAAACAAGGATGAAACTGAGTTCTCGTGACCAAACATTACGGGAAATGAAGATTACGTGTCTGTTGAGAAGACTGTCTCTTTAACAGAGACTCTGTTGCTAAGCTTGATCACTGTCTATTTCTCTCACTGAAGACATTGGGTGTTTCATATCAGATTCTACCAAATTAGGAAGACTGTTTCTACTTTCAACGTTTCTTGTTCTCAAAGCAGTGCATAAGCCTTGATTCTTGGGAATTGAGAATCTTGAGGAGAGGCGATGACAGGGGGCTGCTCTGAGCAACAGTTTCACTGGAACGGTGACGAATGGAGATGGGAAGTTAGGGGGTTTCAAGGTGTCGTCTCTGTTATTAGGAGAGTTAACGGCACTTCCTCCTGATAACACTACTTGACACTTCTGTAAGTGACCATCAACATTAGGCAAACTTGTATTCCCAATTTTAAATAAAGTTTGTATCATAATAAAAACAAAGAGTTGTTAGCACGATGAAATGCTTGAATTGTGATAAGATTACACAAGCTCATGAGTTTCCAATTTGATTATCAATCTCTACCCCTCCCCTATACGGCTATAACTAGTTCCATTTGCCAATGATCTTAAACACAAACTATCAAAAGTAAAAGATGGATCTTACATTAACCACCAACATAACCTCTATCGAGACTCTTCGACTGCTACGTTGGAGTAAGTACACTCGAAGCTCTCTTCCTCTGATCCTTTCCCTCTACTCCTCTTCCATGATATCTTCCATGTCTTATACAAGCTAATCCTGCGTTTCACAACATTGGTGTTAACGCGTCAAGTCCGGGAATATGGATCCGATCATTTCATATGTATACCTCTCAGTTTGAACATTTCTTTTGGCGAGCATGAGGGTAAGGAAGACAGGGACCATAGCAGCACACAAATGCTTTATAGAATGGCCACTAAGAATATGATGCGTCCAGCTATATATCGGCTTATCTGCAGCCTCTTCCACTTTCGCTAAGAGGTAGAATCCTGGAACCAATAGAATCCATAATAAGAACAGCTTCCAAACTGAAGAAGATATATCAGCTCAAACTTAGAGAGAGAACTAACCTGCAGCCCAGAGCCAATACGTGGAATGAGTATACATCGGAGGTAAGAGGATAGCCATAAGTGGAATGACAATGCAGGGAACAAACTGGACTAAAGCATACGGACGTAGGTCATCGAAAAACCTGCAAATGACAATGACAAGTTAGCAACTGTTCTTATTATAGAAACCCCATGGAAAGTTTTAGGGACACTTGCCTCCAGTAGAGAATGCTAACAAGGCCAACGAGAAGCAGAGGGACGATGGAGTAAGTGCCCTTGTGCTCATCAATCCTCTCGATCACAAATATAGCCATGATGGACGTGAAGGCAATAGTCATCTAGTCCAAAAAAAACAAAGCAGACACAAGTGAGTGACATAGAGTTAAGAGAGAGAGAGAGTAGAGAGCATACAGGAAGGCGATCCCAGACGAGGCGAGCATCGTCAGGGTGGAGATGATAGTAAGAAGATCCGAAAGCAACAGCCGCCACACCGACGAAAAAGCAAGTCCATCCCAACTTCTCACCTCGCAAACTGTTTAAAGATTCAAACCTTTCATTCACTACGGAGAAGACGAAGTAGAGAGAGATTGAATGACTCTTACCTGAATCTGAAGTAATCATCGGGGTAAAAGCAGAGGACGAGACCGAGGAGGCCGATGATGAGGAAAGGGAAGTTGGAGATGACGTTGAGAGCATTCGGAATCCCTGAGATCAGATTGATTGATGGATCAGTAAGATTTTAAAAACCCTAAAAATGATGATGATGGGAGAAGAAAGAAGGAGAAGTTACGGACCGAAGAAGGAGCGTTGATCGGCGAAATCGTGATAGGCTTGAGATTGAGGGATGGTCGGAGTGACGATCATGAGAACGAGGAAGATTACGATCGATGCTCCCCATGAGTATATCGTCCTCTTCTCCATCGTCTTTCTTCTTCTGAGAGAGAGAGGTTCAGAGCGTTTTGACTCTTCCTCTTCCTTTTTTTTCGGTTCAGTGACTTTTCTTTTGGGGAAGGTCGTAACTTATCATAATAGAAAAGCGTTTTGAGGTAAATTGCGATGATCTGATCACAACAAAGGGTAATGTGGTAAATTATCAGTGGCTTTTGATCAGATTTTACGAAAATGCCCCTTTTAAGTTCATTTTGACTTTGATCATGTTGTTCATTTTGATTCGAAAGAAGAGATACTTTCAAACCAGAGACCGTCTGAATGGTGGCCCTGTTAAACATTGAAGATATGGACCTATACATGTAAATACCTTTATTTGCACATTAGTCTTGCTCTGTGTTCATGGTTCTTTCTCTAGACGTTAGTGGTCTGTGACGCTCGGTCTAAGCCTACTTTAGCATGAGCCTTGAATATGGCCAAACCTAGTTCCCCGTCTTTTAGTTCACTTACATTTTCTATATCAGTTTGCTGTATTGTTTTATAGTTTTCCATTTGTTATGTTGAAAGCAAACATGCTTCAATCGTTGGTTACAGTCTGCTTCCCATGATCGTCTGATCTGTCTGTATGTAGGTTGATGGATTTGGCTCATCAGGAGTTGTCCCTGGCTAACCAATTTTCGAAGCTCAAGGTACTCTTTTACTGTCTGTGCGCCTAGGCTAGTGATGTATCCAACATCTTGTGATAATTCTCTTAAGTTTCATAATTTATCATTTTTGTCGGTTTTTTGGAGATTTCAGACATACACATTGACACTTCTTGTTTGATGCGTGTGCGACGTATAAAGAAAAAGTAAAGTTGTGGTTTATAGAACACTGAGGAAAATACTGGAATGATACAAATTGATGAATATTTTTATTCTGTTTAGGACACTGAGCTCTGATTAGTCTTTGAACATATGGATGTGCTAACATATATATGCCACTGTCAGATACCTGATGGAGCCATACGTAAATCCAGGGCTGATATGTACAGGCGTGGCTGTGGTGTATGTTAACTATCTCAACAATCTGGAGGAGGAGGATATGTATACAAGCGTGGTTATTGTGTGAATCCTGGTGTGGAAACGCCACAAAATCCAAGGCCAGCAGAACAATCGATCTTTGCAATAATCCCATGACAAAGGAACCATAGCTTCAGGTTAACTAATGGTTTGCACTAATCTAGATGCTCCATATCGACAAGAATGATTAAGCATTTGTTAAAATGCGGTGTTCTTCCGCAGGGTGTTAGAAGAATTGTAACTGAATGGCCCGATCTTGATCTCTAGGCACGGAAATTCACAGCAAAAATCTTGGGTGAAGATATGGAACTCAAGGAGCCTGTAGCTGCTGTAACAGAAGAGCCTAATCCTTCTTCATCAAGAGGAGAAGAAAACCATCAATCTTGGATATTTGCTAGGTAAGGTTTCTAGTTTTTTTTTTATTTGAAGCACCAGTTTCAAAGATATCTCTCAGCAAAACTATCTGGGAGAGTGAAGAATCAACTAGAGTTTGAATTTTTGCAATGTTCTAAACTAGATAGGTTCAACATTTGTATGAAGTAGATCAACCTTATGCAGAAGAATAATCTCAGTATAGTTATGATTAAGTTTCACTACTTTGTAACTGATAAATAGAACTTTGACACTGTTACGATTAACAAGCATTTTCTGCTTGAAAACATACGTTTAACATTTCCTTTCTTGTTTCAGCATTTTGATTACGATGTGAGTGTCAAATGGGGGGTGAACTGTTATGGCCCACACCTAAAATATGATAGGTTGTTCATTGTAAAGTTGATTAAGTGGCTAGCTACAAAGTCCAATTAACTTTAAATTAATTTGAAAAGTATAAACATAGATAGTTTATTTAGACATGAACAACTTATTAATACTTCATTTGTTTTGCATTGTAGGTAGTTTTAGTGGGTTATAATCATCATTAAAAAATGTTCACTTGTTAAAAAAGTAGCATTTAATATATAACTAGATTCTAACCCGTCCGACTGGACGGGTGTTATTTTTTTCAACAATATACCATTTATAATTTCTTCTGTTTTGGATATGTCATAAAACTATTTTGTACGTGTTTCTATATGTTAGAGTGTGTTCATTTTGTATCTTTGTTTGATATATAATAGATAGCGACATCTTTTTTTAAACGGATCATCTATTCTATTAAATTTATTAATACAATTTATTAACTTGTATGATTATCTAAATGACCAAAATAAAATATATCTAAAATACAAATTTATATTAGTTTTTGGATTTTCATTTTAATCACATTATATTGGGTTATCTTATTGACATACTTTTATAAATGTTATTTTATCGATTTTTTTTACAAAACATAGAAATATAGAAAACATTATTAATGAAATTACCACTAATGGAGAATTATATATATGTATATAGCATAATATAGTATATCTTATAAGAAATATATTAAAATTTGTTAACAATTGGCCCATTTAAAGGAGAAACAAAATTAAAATTTTAATACTTTTAATTAGTTGTTAGGGAAAGAAAATAATAAATTACAATAACAATTATTGTTATGATATTATTATGCAAATAGATAAATATCAGTTGTGATTTCTAGGAAATTGTCCAATGTGACTTTTAAATGGTAGATAAAATCTGTACTTCTCTTTTAATAGAGAAGATTTCAATCAATTGTAAAAAATCTACATAATTTAATTAGTCGCAAAATATTCAATAATATAAAAACTAAACTTTGCTAAAAATATTTATATTATGAAATAGAGGGAGTATAATCAAATTTATTATTTGGATCCCTGATGGTACATTGATTACAATTTTAGATTTGGACATAATTTGTTTTGATTTTTTTTGGTCAATTTTTACAAAAAAAAATTGGATTTGAACATAAATATTTAAGGAAAGAAAGAGAAGAAAATGGTCAAATGGGTTGACAGCCCCTAGTCAAGATCCACTGATTGATGTAATAAAGTAAAGTAAAGTAAATCGCCTCAGACCGGTTACCCATCCAATCAACTTTCATTCCCCAACTTTCACTAGAAGGCGCGTTCAAATCACGCCGTTATAGATGAAGAACGGTGGAGCACACGCGATGAAAAACTCGAGTGGTTGGAAAAACGTGTGTGATGCACTGTTCCAAACCGGAGATCAAAAAATGTGTCGCTGAGAGAAGAGAAACGTTGACTGGTGGATACGTCTCCCTCTCTCTTTCTCTTCTCCTCTTCTTCTACGTCTCTATTTCCGATACGTCTCTCTAACCCTAACCCTAATCTCTCTCTCAAATCAAAAAAAAAAAACGATGAAGAGGCTAAGATCCAGCAGCGATCTCGATTCGTACACTGATAATCACAACAACGCCGACGGAGATCCTCCGTTCAACTCCTCCTCCGACCGCCCTCTCTCCGCCTCCTCCCACCGCTGGGGTCGCAGGGGACCTTTATCCCCTTCTCGATACGACCGCGACCGCGGCGGAGAAGATCCCGCCGCGAACTTCTCGAGGTCTTTATCCCGGAGGCGATCCAATCTCGACTTCGACGGTGGTGGTGGTGGTAGCAATCGGAGGATTAAAGATCCCGATGTGCGGTTCAGCAGAGACGAGAGGCTCCACCGATCCGAGAGGGCTTTTCCGAAGGGGTTTCGGTCCGAGAGAGAGAGGCCTAATAGGGAAGCTAGCGTGTCTTCTTCGTGGAGGAGGTTTGGTGGTGGTCCTGGGAATGATTTTGGGAGAGAGAGCAGGCGAGGAGGTGTTTGGGATGGTGGTGAGAGGGAGAGAGAGAGGGAGAGGAGTGTTAAGTCTCCTCCTTCTTGGTCTAACGAGGTGTCTAGAGTGGTGAAGGTGGATTCGAGGAACTCACGGTCTAGATCTAAGTCTCTAGCTTCTCCGACGTGGTCTAAAGACTCTGGGAGTGAGCAGTCTAAGAGCGTTGGGAAGAAAAGCGAGGAGGTGCATGGGGGTAAGAGTAGTAGCGAGATGGAGGAAGGAGAGCTGGAGCCTGAGCCTGAGTCTCATCAACCAGAGATTGTTACTGAGGCTACTACCGGTGGTGATCAGAGCAGTGAAAGGATTGATAACAGCTTCCAGGAGAGGAAGAAAAACGCTGACTTTGATGATGATAGGGAAATGAAAACGGCTGAGAGTGTTGAGAAAGAGGAAAATGTGGCTGAGCATGCGGCAGAGAGCATGCATACTTCTCAAAACAACGCGGATTTGGCTAGTGAGCATGAGCTTAGCGATGATAGAAACACTGCTGTTGTCAATGAGGAGGTTACAGATGTGGTCGATGGTAAAGGTGACAGAGAAGAGGAATATCAGGAGGAGCATGAAGTGAAGTTGGAAGAAAGTCTTCATCCTACTGTTGTTCCTGAACAGTCTCAGGCAGAGGAGATTAATCCAGTGAAAGGTAGTGATGGTGACGCCAAGGAAGCAGATGTTGAAGCCCCGAAACGTGTTGAGGAAAATGCTCTAGGGGATAGACCGCATCTATCAGATAACTCCATCCACAAATGCGAGGATAAAGGCAAAAATTTGGATGTCCCATTTACTCATTTACAAGAACATGCTGTCAATTCTGAAAGAAAGCTTGAGGATCTTACTGAAAGGGACAGAGATGAAGATGACAACTTCGGTGGACCAAGTTCCAGAGGATTTGAACTGTTTTCTAGGTCTCCCGTCAGAAAAACAAATAAAACTGAGCACTCAGGTGTCAGTAAGCCAAAGGATGAGAAGTTGTTGGAGCCGCTGGATCTTTCACTTAGCCTACCTGATGTGCTGTTACCGATTGGTGGTCAAGATATTAATCAGCCTACGGGTTCACCAGTCCGTTCTGGAAGTGTTCGTTCTATGACAGACACGTTTCGTACTGATTCCGACGGCTTCACCATGTCTATGTCCTTTTCAGGTTCACGTTCGTTTAATCATAACCCGAGCTGTTCGTTGAATCACAATATTGGAGATAATGAGCAGTCAGTTCATAGCCGACCGATATTTCAAGGTATAGATTGGCAGGCACTGTCTCATAATGATCCAAGGTACAATGAGAATACAGTCTATCAGAAACTGATGGAAAATGGAAATGGTTCAGTTGCTCCTCCTCAATCAATGAAAGGAATTTTAATTCCGGGTCAAGCTGATGAAGAGCATCTTAGACTGACCGATGGGAGCTCTAAGGCAGTTGATAGGCTTGAGAAGCAGTTGAGTTTCCAGAAAAGTGTTGACGTTAGATCAGCAAGTCCAAGAACGGGCTCTTTTGAAAATGGTTCTAAGCTCCATGCTGGGAAGAAAAAAGCCATGGACTTTTTCGGAGGTAGCATCTCCGGGGTAAGTGGCATGAACGCTGGTGGGGAAGAATCTGTTGAGATTGTAATAAGATACATTCTCTCCGACTCGATGCATGTGATGACCAAGAGGTTTCAAGAGATGCCCACGCGATACATAGCTAGCTTGAAGGAATACATCAGGCAGATGATGCTGAACAAGGATAAGAATGCACGACTTGGTGTCTTTCAAGATGGTCTGAAGAACAGGACTGATATTACACTGGAATTGCTTACGAAATCACACCGTGCTCAGTTGGAGATATTGGTCTCTCTGAAAACAGGACGTCCTGATTTCCTCGAGCTGGACGAGAGTATCTCCTCTACCCACTTAGCTGAGATCTACATGAACATGAGATGTAAAAACCTTTCGTGCAGGGTTTTGGTGCCTGTGGATGAATGTGATTGCAAGGTTTGTTCAAGTAAGGATGGGTTTTGTAGTGCTTGCATGTGTCTTTTGTGCTCGAACTTTGATATGGCATCCAACACATGTAGCTGGGTTGGGTGTGATGTGTGTCTTCACTGGTGTCACACAGAATGTGGGATACGAGAATCTTACATCCGGAATGGGATCAGTGCTTCTGGTGCTCGAGGATCGACCGAGATGCAGTTCCACTGTGTCGCCTGTAACCATCCCTCGGAAATGTTTGGCTTTGTCAAAGAAGTGTTTCTGAATTTTGCCAGGGAATGGAAATATGATCGGTTTTGCAAGGAACTGGAATATGTCAGTAAGATATTTTCATCAAGCAAAGACTTCAGAGGGAAACAGCTTAGACAAGCTGTTGATGCGACACTGGCAAGTTTGACAAGTAAATTGATAGACCTTCCTGAAGCATGCAGTAAGATATTGGGTTTCATTTCAGGTGTGCATAACTTTATAAGCTGTGAAGCTTTATCTGTTTTTCTTATATAGCTTTAGTTGAAGATTATACAGAGCGCTTGTGAACACATTTTTCTTGTTAATGGCAGACTGTGATTCCTCCACTCCTGGTGAAGCTTGTGCGCCGATGAGGTACGAGCAGCCAAAACCAAGGCACGAGAGGGGAAGCCCTAGTCAGGACACGGCATGGCTGAGATCGGTGTGCTCGGAGAAACCGCATCATCAGCCGAAAAGATCAGCAGGCGTAGTTGATGGATTCCACATGGAGAGACAAGGCGAAGTATTTGGAGTGGAGACAGGTTCGAAAAGGGAAACTCAAACGGAACCTCGTTTTGAAGAACTAGAGAGCATAGTGAGAATGAAGCAAGCAGAGGCAGCAATGTTCCAAGGGCGAGCGGATGATGCAAGAAGAGAAGCAGAGGGGCTGAAACGAATAGCGATAGCGAAGAAGGAGAAGATAGAAGAGGAGTACAAGAGGAGAATGGGGAAGCTGAGTGTGGAGGAGGTAGAGGAGAGGAAGCGGAGGAAGCTGGAGGAGTTGGTGGCAGTGGAGAGAGGACAGAGAGAGTTTTACGAGATGAAGATGAGAATGGAGGAAGAGATGAGAGGGCTTCTCACTAAAATGGAAGTGACGAAGCATTCTCTGGCCCTGTAATATCTATAGTTATTTGTAGCAGTAGTAACCATATGTGTTATCTACACTCGAAAGTGGCACAGTTTAATGTATATTCTGTTTTTAAGGGTCACTGTTACTTAGTTCTCATTGTAGAAAAGAAAAATACAAAGTACTTGTATCAGTATTTTTTTTTTTTCCCCTTCAGGAGGAGATTGAATATTTGAAGCAAAACATGTACTGTGCATTATTTGAAGCAGAGATGGCGTCTCCAAAAACTTTCAGAGGAGAGATTATTAAGAGAAACTATGAGGATCATTGAAGACCTCATAGACATTAAACGACATCCTCTCTGTTTTGTTCTGTAAGAATGTCATGTATTAGGTACACGAGTTGCTCGAGAAAGTGGGTTCCTAGGAGGGACAAATATCAAATGGACAATACTAAAATGGGATTCTCTGGTTGGTAAATGTATATGATAAGAAAAGAGCCGCTATAGATGCCAGTTTAGCCCTTCAACAGGTAAAAGACTTCTCACATATCTTGAGTCTCTTGTACCTTGGTTCTTTAAGATAATCATGTGCTCATTATTTTTCTTGATCTTTATCTGAAGAAGGCGAATAAACGCGTCATGGTCTTGTCTCTTGTCTTGCATATGCAGTTCTAGCTTCTTCTTAATGAAATTTCAAACATGATGCAACCTTATTTACTCGTTTACGCGCAAGCAGCCGAAATGAAAAAGAGAGCCGTTACAAAAACAGAGAATCCGGAAGATAACTCCTATGTGTCACATGCAGCATGTTTCTGCTTAAAACCTTTTATATAACAACCTTCCACAATCACATTCTAAAATTCAAACAAACACACAAACGAGAAAAAAATGATGAGAATCCAAAGTGGAGGATATGCGTTTATTATAGTTGCAGTGATGGCGTCTGTTATAACACAACAGCCTGAGTTGGTGACCGGACAAGCTAGAGTTCCTGCTATGTTTGTGCTCGGAGACTCACTGGTCGATGTTGGGAACAACAACTTTCTAGCAACCATAGCTAGAGCCAACTACTTGCCTTATGGTATAGACTTAAACTTCCGTCCTACTGGCAGGTTTAGCAACGGCTTGAACTTCATTGATCTGCTTGGTAAGGCTTCAGACACCTTTTTAATCAAAAAAAATCAGATTTGTCATTACTGAAAAAAAAAAAACTGTTCTGTAAAAACAGCTCAGTTGTTAGGAATCTCCTCACCTCCTCCCTTTGCTGATCCAACAACATCAGGCAATAGAATCCTCGGTGGAGTTAACTTTGCATCTGCAGCTGCTGGCATCCTTGATGAATCAGGCCAAAACTATGTAATTTCTGAGCTTTGTGTGTGTCTCATTACTTTTAAATTTATAGACAAGAGGGTGGTGATGGATGGATGGATGTAATGTGCAGGGAGATAGATTCACCATGAACCGGCAAATGGTGAACCTAGGGACGACCGTGACCCAGTTAAGAACCATGATGAGCCCTCAAAACTTAACGGATTACTTGGCAAGATCGCTTGTGATTCTCGTTTTTGGAAGCAATGACTATATCAACAACTACCTTATGCCTAATCTCTACTCCTCCAGCATCAGATACAGACCGCCTGAGTTCGCCAACCTACTTCTCAGTCAATACGCTCGACAACTTCTTGTATGATAACATCAAATCTTGTTGTAGTATATATTATTATCCTTCAATGATAATCATTTTTGAAACTATGTGTAGACACTGTACGGCCTAGGTCTAAGGAAAATATACATAACTGGAGTAGCACCACTAGGCTGCATACCAAGCCAAAGAGCCACAGGAGTTGGACCACCCGGGAGATGTGTTGACACAGTGAACCAGATACTAGGAACGTTTAACCAAGGGATAAGATCAATTGTTGACCAGCTGAACCAACGCTTACCTGGAGCCATCTATGTATACGGTAACACATATGGTGCCTTTGGTGACATGCTAAACAACCCAGCTGCTTATGGTATAGTTTAGATTACTTTGGCTGCTAAAATGAGTTTTTTCTATGAGGTTTATATATACATGTATGGGTACAGGACTGAGTGTAGTGGACAGGGCTTGTTGTGGGGTTGGGAGGAACCAAGGACAAATCAATTGTTTGCCGTTGCAGAACCCATGTCCTAACAGGTCACAGTATCTGTTTTGGGATGCATTTCATCCTACTCAGAGTGCTCTCTCTGTTCTGGCTAGACGAGCTTTCTATGGACCACCTAACGACGCATATCCTGTCAATATCCAACAGATGACTCTCCTTCACTAGTTTTTTTTTTTGTGTGTGTGTTTTCTCTGAGTCTCAAAGATATAACATATGTTGCTGCTAATAAATATATAGGCATGTAAGATAGTGAACTCTTTCAAAGTAAATCTAAAGCTGTTGTTATGCGCATAACATGATGTGTATGACTCTCCTTCACTAGTTTTTTTTTTTTTTTTTTGGTGTGTTTCTCACTTTTAAAGTTGTATGTTATGATACTTAAAACTTGTCTATAAAGTTGAAACCAGAATGTTTTTACCGCATAATAAAGATAAAATGTTTGTTTTCTGCTACTGGTAGACATTTTAGTCTTTGTTATTTCTCGGATCGAGTGTATTTGATCCTACAATTCAGTGGTGATTTGCTGCAAACTAAAATTGACACAGGTTTAAGTCGCAACCTTAAAATATACGCAACATCGAGCCATATAAGTATTTCGAGGCTCATCGCATAAACCGATTTCAATGTAGATACAAAACTTGCCTTCCTAAAGTTTTTACCTTCAACGGCTATTGCTACTAAGGCAGTGGGAACACCCAAAACATGGAATTTGTTTCCATGGTTGAGCTATTACAGAGCATCTTCGTGATAGAGATGAAGCCCTAATCCAAGTCTTGCACAGGCACGGCGAAACGCCATTGCTTCGGCCTTTTGCACAGCATCACCATAGCCTTTGTCATTTACAGAAGTGGTCCCTGTTGATTCCCTATATATCTTCACCACACAAAAAACAGTTGTCAATCAGCAGAAAATGGTTCTAGCTAAAAATGCAATACAATGAACACATAATGTGCTCAAAACAGTGAGTAAGAAACCTAAACTCACTAGAACCAGAGTTGGTACCAATGTGACAATAAAACACATAATACGAACAAGTGTTTATTGAAACCAAATGTACCAACTCGGAACTTCATAAATTGGACAAAACATCAAACATATAAGGTAAAGAAGAGGGAGACACCTCAGCATCAGTGCCGTAGAGAGTGACACGGTAAGCAACAGTGACGGTGTTACCATCAGGAGAGTAAGTGACACTCCGAACTTCACCAGACCATTCTGGAGCATGCAGGTTCATTATCCTATTCACAGTATGCCTGACAGACCAATCATCAACAAGAACATACAAGTAAGTACCAAACACTAGTCTCTCTCTCTCTCAAAAAAAAACCTTAAAAAAAGACTAACCAAGGAATGTATTTCATGGCGAACCCATCTTCGACACGCGTCTTGATGGCGGAATCCGGAACCTTTTTGTTGAGCTCCTTGAGGATCTTGGCGAGAGGTCTGCCGATTCCTGATGTTGGTACGTCGTTCTCTGGTTCAGAGCAGAATCCGCGACATCTCTTCGCTAATTCGAGCGAGAAAGGCCTGGAAAGAGTACTGGCAGCTGCTCCGCTCCTCAACGTCGATGTAGCCGCCTTGAGGCGTAACCCTAGACTCGTCGCCATTTCTTTCGCCGGAGAAAGTGCTTTCTGCTTTAGGGTTTTAGATGTCTTTGTCCCCGCCTCTTTTATATTAACTATAATTTCCACGTATTTTTCATTTAATTAGTTTTGATTTTGTTTGTCTTAATTATTGCTATTAGTAAAGCCTCGGACAGCGAAAACGTCGTCGTTGCAGGGGTTTAGATGTCTTGTCCCGAGTGATTAGAATTTCCACGTATTTATTATTTTAAATTATTAGGCTTAATCAATGCAGGGGAGCAAAACGTCGCCGTTGCAAAGGTTCTCCGGTTCTCGTCTTCGGAGAACTCTCTCCCCCTCCCGCCGTCGCGTCTTATAGGTGAACTCTCTCTCTCTCTCTCTCTCTCTCTCTCTCTCTCTCTCTCTCTAGCTCCAGTTTGAGTTTATCAAATCTCTCTGATGATTAGCAACCTTTCTTCTGGTGAATGGTGATCATTTTTCGATTTATTTTCTCGGATTGCATCCGAAGTGATTAACTAGTGTATTCTATAATGCTCTGTACAATAGAATCAATGCTTAGACAAAGCAGCCTGACCTGTGTTATACGTTATAAAGTTGGGACCTTTAAGTCCTCTAAACCAATCTCATCAGTTTCCCGCATAGAAAGTTGGAGTCTTTCCTCTCTTTTTTTTTTTTTTCTTTCTCACCAATTCTTTATACTTTGTGCTATGAACCTATCTGCAGGATAAGGCTGAGAGGTTAATGAATGGATTCAGCTGCGTGGGAAATCATACATATACCTGATAAGCCTACATACCCACCTGAGCATCAGCCCACTTGTATGCTTTCATTCTCTTAAGCATGCTTTCTCCTTTTTTTTTGGATTGATCTCTCTCAGACGTCTGCTTGTGTGTTCTTTGTTCACAGTGAGGGTGTATGCGAGTGTAATCAAACCCAAATTTGCCAATACCATTGTGAGGTTTGTTATGTTGTTTCCACTCTGATTCATTGGACTGAAACTTTGCAGCTGTATTAACAAGAGTTTTTGACTTTTGTATGATAGGCAGTTATGTAAGATTTCTCCTCTGGAAGATCTTCGTCATGTTAAAAGGGTGCGGAGGAAGATTCTTTCAGATCATGGTAGCTTTTTTTCGTTGGTTCGGTGATACCTCGAATATTGCTCTTAATTGCAAGCTTCTTTTACAGGGGAACCTCAGTTGACTGTCATCTTATGTCTAGCACCTGATCACAACGATCATTTTAACGATATGCCACCTGATATACAGAAACTCTTCGGTCCCTACGAGTTGAGTCCTTTTATTACACAAGTGGGTTTGCTTACTTTTTCTTTTTTTCATCTCACAGCACTTGTCTTCAATGCTTTAGAATCCGTGTCAATTATTTTTGCTCATTGATTTACATTTTCGGTTGAATCTTGTATTATAGGTATGCAAATATGCTGCAGTATCGAAAGAGGAGTGGGAAGAACAATGTAAGATATGGCCAACTTCATTTCATCCTCCAACCTAGTAAGCTCCATCTCCTTTTCTTCTGATTGAATCTTACTGTAACCAAAAGGGGTCTGCATGATCCTTTTTAATATTATATTTAGTCATTCTAGAATAATCTTGTCTGCACAATGATAGCAATAACATGTCTCTTCGCTTATTATGATGCACTCACTGATTGTTTTCTTTTGCATTTTGGCAATTATAGCAATATAGATGGCATTGGTGGATTCAGTGAGGAAGACACACAATCAATCTGCAAGTTCATGAGAGTTGTCATTAATTTGGTAGTATCTACTCATAAGCCTGTAAGTATTTTCCTTCTTCCCTTCATCTATTCTACATAATGTAGTTATGAAGTTTTGGACAACAGACCAGTCTCACTCCTATTAATCTGTTTTCATTTTTTTTCACGTATCGCCTGTTTTGTCTTAGTAGTAAGATTGAACATATTGCATGTATAAAGATCTTCATTGAACAAATTGCTAAGCTTTTGGTATATTTTTTAGCTTGTAAATGCTGCAGTGATAGTTGATCCTTCTGTTAGGCGGATAATAGCTAGCGAAACTGATCAAGTATATGCTCCCTGCGACAACACTACTACAGAGACCATTCCCTTCAGTGAAACAGGGGAATCTAACCACTGTCAGAGTATCAACAGAGAGGCTAACGCTAGTCCGGAGATATGCTTAAACGGCTTACTTGGAAAACTGAATGCTTCATCGTCTGCTGTTGCTTGTCTGAATCCTTGGCAATGGAGTTTGCAGCCACATGATGCTGAGAAAGGTAGCCAATGGCACCCTCTAAGGCATGCTTCTATAGTTGCGATTGAATCATCTGCTGCAAGAGATAGATATTTGTTTCCCAATTCATCCGAGAGTTTTGCTGTGGATCGTTCGCAACCTTCAAATGCTGATTCTCCAGCTAAGAAGCAGAAAACAAGCAGTAACATTCCAGACGTAAGTTTATTCCAAACCAACATTTTAAAATGTGCTCCAAGTCTTTTGACTAGTAGTAAAGCATTCTCTCTTACACTCTTGAGTGTCACCAACAATAGGTTCCAAATGACAGCAGAGAAGCAGCTCTTAGAGATCCTTCAACGGAAAAGCCCTACCTCTGCACTGGCTATGACATTTTCTTGCTTTGGGAGCCTTGTCCTATGTGAGTTTCTTTCTACATACATATATATGCATTACTCTTCTAACAACAGCCAGCAAGTTTGAGAGTCTGATAAGTTGTAAATTATGTTCCTCTGTATATAAGGTGTGCTATGGCGCTTGTGCATCAAAGAATAAAACGAATATTCTATGCTTTTCCAAACCCCACGGCAGGTGGTCTCGGCAGTGTTCTTAGACTTCAAGGAGAGAAGAGTTTAAATCACCATTATGCAGTCTTCAGAGTTTTGTTGCCTGGTGATGCCCATAATGCACTCGAAATCAACGGTCTAAAACATGTTATAGCCTAGTCATAACTGTATCACAAGTTCTACACAGGGAAGGAAGCTGATTCTCTTTGTTTTTGTTCTTTCCAAAAGCACCAAGAATCTCATCTATTTATATAGACCAAAATAAGTCTTGTCTGAAACTTCTTATTGGTTAAATGTGTTTATCATACAAGAATGCATGAGTTTTGTGAACCGTATTAAAATTGCTGTAAGTTCATCTTAATACCTTTTATTCTCAACACAAAATGAAAAAAAAAGGAAGATAGCAAATGAAAGAGGTCATTTCTGTGTGTTTTATCAGAACGTGAAATCTCTCTTATGGGACATTTACTACCTATGCGGAAACGTGTGGATTCACTTGACGAATGGAACTACTCTTTGTATCTCATTGTCTCTTTCTCGAACCCAATCGTTGGGAACTGTTTAGCATATTCTTCAACCATCTCACGCAGCTTAGCCATCTCTGACTGTAACTTCTCATTTGATTGCATTGTTTCTACAAAGTCCTTCAGCTTTGTTCCTGCATTACACCATTTATAAATCCCCCCAATTTCAGAGACCTTGACTCAAATAGATATAACCGAAGGGCTTATATATATATATACCTTGAGACTCTGTCTTAATCTTCAAGGCTATCTTGACGGCTAAATCAAAGTACTCGGCCACTTTTGCAAAATCTTCCTCAATGAATCCTCTTGATGTGAGAGCTGGTGTTCCTGTAAGAAGAGAACAGATCGGGACATATCACGATTATTTCAATGATCACCAGGTCTCTATTATCACAGCTAAAATAGAAGTTTAAAACTAGTAGGTGCCAAGCATGAACATTTACTACTTTTCGGACATGTTAACACATCACTTCTTTCAGTTTTCTTTTAAGAGCCTTACCCATACGGATGCCACCAGGAACCATAGCGGAAACGTCACCAGGAACAGTGTTCTTGTTTGCTGCAATATGTACTGATTCTAATACTTTCTCCACTCTTGATCCATCTATTCCCTGCAAAACTCAATTCCAATATCATGCATCAGAGAAAATTAGTGACCCCTATGCACTGCTTAATGAGGTTCACAGTACAAAAACAAAACATTTAGACTTGTTTTGCTACGTGTGGTCAGTCAAAACTGAAATCTCACAATACATATGAGAAGCAAGAAACCATACTTGTTTGAGTTTATCATATAAAAACCAAATTCTTTAGTTTTAAGTTATATTCTCTAAAACCAATGCAATTCACCACCTTCTTATGCAAACATATAAGTCGAAAGCAAGCATTTCCATCTAGACATTAAAGGGTCTTCATACAATAAAAGGATAAAAATGAGAAGTACCTTATTTTTCAAATTCACCAAAACTAAATGATTCTCAGTGCCTCCAGACACCAAGTCATATCCTTTTGATAGCAAAGTCTGCAATCACAAGGCAGGATATTAGAGGCATATCAACTAAGAATATGAAAATCAGCAAACACGTCTCACCTCTGCAAACTTTGAACAATTACGGAGAACTTGATCCTGGTAGGCCTTATACTCAGGTGTTTTCACCTGTAATGCAGTAAATCGACAAGTCAAAAAAAAAAAATCATCAAAGAGTAGATGAAAATTATATACTAGACCTAGACCAGAAAGTGAAAGATGTTAATGAGTTCATATTAGACAATAGAAAGTAAAAAAGAGTTTGATGATCGAACCTGCTTCAGAGCAACTGCTAGACCCGTTATTGTGTGATTATGTGGACCACCTTGAAGTCCAGGAAAAACAGCTGCATTAATTCTGTCCTCATAGTCATACATGACCTGCCATGTACACAAATACAAACGACATATGTTCAAATACAAGGAAAATTAGTAACCAATTCATTTTATAGAATATGAGCTTGAAATGCACCTCTTTTCCTTGTTTGTTAACCTCTTTCAACCCCTTCCTAAAGAATATCATAGCCCCTCTGGGACCGCGAAGAGATTTGTGAGTTGTAGTGGTAACAACATCTGCATACTCAAAAGGGGAAGGAATCACACCAGCAGCAACCAACCCACTAATATGAGCCATGTCAGCCAGCATAACCGCCTTTTGCTTGTCACAGACCTGCACATTTTGTAATTAAAAGTGAAATCCATATTCAATTAACATGCAGCTTTGATAACACTATACTTCACACTCAAGAGTTGAGACAATACTTTACCTTACGAATGCGTGCATAGTCATATAGACGAGCATAAGCACTGGCACCCGCAACAATAAGTTTGGGTCTGAAAAGCACGGCACTTTTCTCTAGCTGCAAAATAAGTATAACAACATGTTTCTCAGTGGTATATTTTGTAAACATAAAAGTGTTTAAGCAGTAAGCTAGTTAACTACCAGACCTGATCGTAATCAATGTAACCAGTGTTCTCATCCAATCTGTATGGCATTGTCTCAAAAAAGATGGATACAGCAGATATTTTCTTCGTGTCAGTCTGCACAATGAAAAGAGAGGGACAAGGATACAAAATATCAAATCGACATGGAGATGAGAGTGGGAGCCGAAAAACAGACACTATGCTATAGAGATTATTATGTTCCAAGTACCTGATAACCATGAGAAAGATGGCCACCATGAGGCAAGTCAAGTGCCATGATTCTTTCGTGAGGTTTCAGCAATGCAGTGTAAACTTGGAAGTTAGCTGGTGATCCTGATAAAGACTGCACATTGACTACACAACAAGGAAAGTTTTTTTTTGGTTTCTGAATATAAATTTCAAACAGATTCACTAGTAAATAAAAGAATGTCAAATCCTAGTACAATAAAACGAGTACCTCCCCACTTGGAAGGATCTAACTGAAAAGCTTCAAGTGCGCGTTTCTGACATAATGACTCTGCCATGTCAATGTACCTATAGTTGACAAGAAGAAAAAACAATCAGAGACTTAACAACAAACACTTGTAAGTATAACAAAGACAAATGTTTCTCAACACTTGATCGATCAATCCCAGATGCTAGTTGCAGTGAACATACTCATTGCCTCCATAGTATCTAGCACCAGGGTAACCTTCACTATATTTGTTAGTCATAACAGAGCCAACGGCTTCCATGACTGAGGCAGAGGTGAAGTTCTCTGACGGTATAAGTTCAAATCCCTGAAAACACACAACAAAATCCAAATCAAATATAAAGCTTCCACCTTTCAACAACCCTTCATGTGAATGAATGAATGAATATAACCTTCCATTGCCTAGCCTTCTCGAGCTCAATGATATCTGCGATTTCGGGATCGATTTCTTCAAGAGGTGCATTGAGTTGCCTTATCCACTGATCAAAGAAACAAAGATATATATATATATGTTGATCACTATAAAAAGCATATGATCCAATGTATTATGTAAAAGTAAAAGATGATATCTTTACACTGGAATGAGATCTCTCAGAGGTTGACGTAGAAGACTGAGCATCAAAGACATGAAGAAAGGATCAGAATCTAACGGAGGAGGATACAAAGATAAAAAAAAAGCCTGAAAATCAGAGAATATAACCATAGAACGGAGGGAACCAACGCCATTTGAGAAGATGGGCTTCTTGAAGGAAGATGAGAGTCTGCGAAGAGCCAACGCCATTGTTTCTCTCTCTCTCTCTCTCTCTCCCTATCTCTCTGTGATGTGATGTGTGTGTGCGGAGGACACTGCCTGTGTAAAAGGAGGTTTGTGGTTGGTGAGAGCAAAAGGTGGCTTTGCTTTTTATTTTATTTTATTTTCGACGGTGCGATGTAACGTCACTTATTGACGTAACAAATCACCACTCGGATATCCAACTTCCGACACTTGAGAGTGAGTGTTTTGATCAGGGCGGATGAAGAACATTGATAGGATCGTGGGACATGGGTTCTGGGAACTCTCTCTCTCTCGTTGGACATGGGTTCAGGGAACTCTCTCGTTGGGCTTGGTAAGAATCAAGCCCATATCCATTATGCTTAGGAGGTCAAGACAGAGATAGCTCTGACCATTTCAGCTCGGTTTTTCGGGTTTTCGGTTTCCTTTTTCTGATTTTAGAGTTATAGGATCCATTTGGATATTTATGAAATCTGGTTCATTTTTAGTTTGATTATATGTCCATAAACTTATATGTCCAATTCGGTTTCAGTTATGTTCTGATTTTTTCTGTAATTGTATATATAATTTGGGTTCTTTGAAAAAAAATTAAGATAGTTTAATTTTTTCGGATAAAATATAGAATATTTTGGATTTTAAATATTTTAAATAAAAAATCAATCGGATAATTCATAGGTTTCAGTAATTAAATTTTTTGGGTAATTGGATTTTTATAAATAGTATTTAAAGATATTTTGTTATTTCAAAACTAAATAATTAATAATTTTATGCATGTTGATTGTTTTTTAAATATTTGATATCCATTCGAATTTGATTTCCTGATTCCAGAGATATATGATCATCATCTGTATGTATATTTATGAAATCTGATTTAGTTTCAATTTCGATTTGGTATGGTTCGGTTTCAGAAGTGTTCCAAAGAGTCCAAGACTACAAATCGGTTATCAAGACTTAAACGCCTAGGAGCTAATAAACATATTTTATGACTTTTAATAATAGAGATTCTTTGTCACATTATTTTATTATCTGAAAGTACTACACTCAAACTTCTTGCGTATACTTGGTTTATAAACCAACTGATGTAAATACTATTGCACTGTTTTGTGTATACTTGGTTTTGTAGACCTCTATGATTTTAAGCATTTTCTTTGACTGAGGTTGTGCTGTGAAGCACTCTCCAGAAGACTCAGCAGACATAGCGAAATAAAACAACCCAATCTTAAAAAGGTAAAGCAGGCATTGCATACATCAAGAGGTAATACACCAGCCAACTACCAGAATATAGTTACCATAGAATGCTTCTAGAGATTAGAAGGTCCTTCTTCGGTGCTGTATGCAATTTTTGCAAAAGGCATTGGTCAAGAAGGAGCATCTACCTCCTCAGGGGTGAGATTATTCTGCTTCTCAATATTAGCTTCATTAGCAGAAACTTCATATGCTAAGTTCAATTATGGTATTGTGCTTCTTGTCTACAGTACTGAACCGGAATTTTCGGCACAAAAAAAATTGATCTTCATTTGAACTTAGCATGTTTATTCTGTATAAAAGACTCAACTGCCTCTACAGTTGTACAAACTAAAAAGACCAACCAAAACTGAAGGCTCTTGTCATCAAAGAGACAAAACAAACATGATGAATATAGAGCTTATCAACAATAGAAGCCAAGCCAAGTCAGCTGGCTTCTTTTCTGAACCTATCAACTTCCCAAGAATCACCGCTACAACTGCCATAGCCCCAAACCCAACACAGATGGTGAACACAACCACACCTTTCTTCTCCATCCATTCCATCTTTTCTAAAACTTTCTCCAACCTTTCCATCACTTTCCCCTTCTCATAACCAGCCTTCTCAACCTCTGTTTCCACTTTTATTCTCCACTCTCTCATCTCCGTGGCCTCTTCCTTCATTCTCTCTTGACTCTCCTTCATTCCATCTAACTCTAGTCTCATCTTCACCACCTCTTTTTCTCTCTTGATCGCCTCTACATCTATCTCCTTGAATATCTTCTTGTATCTTGAACTCAGCTCCTCCAAGTAACTCTCCAGCACTGATAAGCTTAAGTCAAGAGACCTTATCTTTTGCATAAGTATCTTCAGAACTGTGTCCCCTGGCATCCTACTTCCTGGTTGGTGATGTTTTAGCTCTTCCACAGGATCTAGCAGCTTCATTCTCTCAGTTGATACTTCAGGTTTCAAAACCACACTCTCTGGTGATGTTTTTTGTTCCTTCTCCTTTCGTTTACTCCCATCCTCATGACTTTCAGAGGACTCCCTATCTCCTTCTTGAGGTCTCACCATGTTTTTGTCTTGTATAGATATCAAGTTCTCAAGCATTCGTTCCACAGCGTCCACTCCATAGACTTCTAGTAAACTCAAGGTGCAGTAGAACTCTGAACCGTAATGACTTAGAAAATTCATCTTTAGATATCTCACCCATTGGGGATCCACTAGTGTAAAGTTCTGCTCATTCTTCATGTTCAAAGCTGTGAAGCTCCCAAGATGAACCCATGTATCACTAGGATAAACTAAGCTTCCAAGAATCTCAAACTCCTTCAGATTAGATGAGTAATGCTCAAAGTTTGCAATCTTGATAGTGTTCACCAACGTTTCTTCTGAAAGTTCTATTACAACAAACTTCTCTTCAGTAGAACATGGGTTCCGGAGATACTTGTCATTGTCCGAGCTTATGATGCTTGTGGCTCCTTTCGCTTCCTTATTAGAAGATAAGACCTTTGAACCTTTTGAAGCAGCTGCATAGTTGTACTCTTTCCCACCAGGCTCCATCCTGTGAATCACACCACTTACTTGGTCTTCCAAAGACTCGTGTTTAGAATTGGACACTCGGCTCTTGAACTCATCAAGGCCAAGTGGAACGGCACGAGATATTTTATCAAGCTTTGAAGCACTGGTCTCTGTGTCATTCTCTGGACCTGTGTTGTTGTTACTCATCTCACTTTGCTTCACAAGCCCAATGTCTTCTTTGCTTGCTGTAACATTTCCAGCATTCTCGGCTATAAGAACATCCAGACTCAAACTAGGAGTAGAGCTAACATACGTAGACGACTCAAGTGATTGTGCATCAACAGGTTCATCTGTCTCATCTCCACAAACACCATCTTGATGATCACCATTGTGTTCCGAATCGACTAGATACTTCCCTGAAAATGGCCAAAAGTAAGCGTTTAATACGCTTAAGACAAGATGAAAGAACAACTATAGGTGTATACACATATTCATAATTGTTGTTGTCTCTAAATGTTACCAATTGCAGTTCAATATTATTTTTATGTTATATGTTTTGCATACTTGTAGGAGCTTAAAGGTTACCTTTGTGACCATTTCGATGACTTATCCACAAAGTAGATAACAAGAGAAACCCCCATATGAGAAAAACGAGAGACAATGAAACTTTGTAGAGTCGATTCCTTGCATTGGAAGTATCCTCAGAAATTCTTCTTCTAAGCAGAAGAGCTCTCCGTGATCTTTGCATTTTACATCCAGTCAAGAATCAGATCACCAAACAAAACCTACATGAATAGTGCACACCTGTGATTAGTGATACATATCAGACACACAAGTAAAAACGAGCTCTATTCAACCGCCAAACAATGTTTTACATAGAGAGCCTCTCTTGAGATTTATGGAGGCTTGAAACAATAACTAAATGTTCAATAAATATATTTTTCTTAATTAATTTAGAGGCTGAATGATCCATATATATATTAACCATTTAAATTTGGAGACCCGAAGCAATGTTTCATCTCGTTATTATGCCCATGATCGATTATGTTTAACTAAGGAAACTAGCATATCATTTACATAAACAGAGATGAAGTAGAAGACAACATACAAAGTTTACTGGAAAGTAGTCGAGTAAAACATTTACCTAAAGAGACTAAGAGAGAATCAGAGAAAAGGGAGTGAAAGAAACTATATTTCTATTCCCTCGCAGATTGAAGAAGACAAACCAAAGGGAATGAGACTCGGAAAACTTCGTCTTCCCAAACAACCCTTCTCAAGCACTGATCAGCGAAGACAATGGACAGAAGAGAAAAAGATAGCTAGGTATATAGAAAAGATTTTAGGAGCCGTCTAATTGAGTGTATGTAAAATCGTACCGGGTCAACACTTTTTGAATCTTACAATTTATTAGTTTCTTTTTAGTTAAAGTTTTCTTTAATATATTGTTTAGTACCTTACCTTTTAATCACATTAAGTGCTAGGCTGTACGAAGAATTTATAAAAATAAAGAAAAATAGAAAATTAATAACAATTAACAAAAGAGAGAATTATGAATGTAGAAAAGATTTTTAGGAACAATGTATAGAAAAGACTTGGGAACAATATATAGTATAGAAAAAACTTAGGAACAATGTATTTAGAAAATACTTTACCTTTTTAATCCAATTATGTGCTTAGCTGTAAACATATTTTTTTAAAAAAATTAAAATTAAAATTGAAATAACGTCCTTATTTGTACGTTTTCTAAGGAGAATATTTTCATTTGCATCATCCATATTGCAAATCTTTGTATAGATCCGCCCATGCATGAATATTTGAAATTCAGATTTCATTCCTTGTATGAATAGGTATCATTTCGGTAGCCAAATCTAACAATATTGTTAAAACCAATTTAAGATTTTGATGGAAAATACAATGTGATTTTGCTTTAAAAATCTAATTTTTGGTTTTGACGAAAAATGTAATTAAAAAAAATTGGATTTTTTCGGTTTTGAAGAAAAAAATCCAAATTTTGATTTTATAGTGAAAAAATCGATTTAGCGTTTAGATAGGAAAATATGGTTTAGCGGTTTAGGCAAGAAAACATAGTTTAGTGATTTTGTGAGAAAAATATAGTTTTGTGGGTTTGGCAGGAAAATCTATATTTGCAGAAAATGTGATTTTGTAATTTTAGAGGCACGACACAATTTTACGGTTTGATAAGAAAAAAACCACAACTTTTCGGTTTCAGAGAAAAAGAAAATTTTACTATTTTAGCGGGAAAATGTAATTGTTGATTTTAGCGAAAAAAATACGATTTTAGTTTCGGAGGAATAATATGATTTTTCACTTTTGTGGAAAAACGTAGTTTCCGGTTTTTTACAGAGAGATTCTAATTTCCTGGTTTTGTCGGTAATAAGCTATAGAGTTTGCTAATATATCTTCTTTATCATCGCCTAAGCTAGAGTTTCTAGACCTTTCTGGTAATAAATTCGATGGTCCAATCCCGGAATTTATATCTGAGTTTCTCAACCTCAGGGAGTTACATCTTAGCCACAACGATTTCACTGGTTCAATTCCTAGATCAATATCAAAGTTAGTCAACCTCACAGTTTTAGAACTTCCCAACAAGTTGAAAGGTGAAGTGCCAAGTTTCTTGTGGAGATTCACCACAATACTTCTTTCACATAACTCTCTCAGCAGTTTTGAAAATCTTTTCACAAGAATAACCGATCCAGTTTTTGGATCTGAGTTCAAATTCTTTCAGAGGACCATTTCCCCGTTGGATTTGCAAGCTTAAAGGGCTACACTTATTATCTTTGTCTAACAATCTCTTCAACGGTTCGATTCCTCCATGTCTAAAGAATTCCATTGGTGATCTTAAAGAACTGGTTCTGCGTAACAATAGTTGCAAAAATCTGCAACTTGTGAATGTGGAAAGCAACAAACTCAAAGACAAGTTTCCATCATGGTTAGGGTGGCTGCCATCATTACATGTTCTCATCCTCAGATCAAACGAGTTCTTTGGACCGTTGTATCATCGCCACATGTCCATTGGGTTTCAGAGTTTAAGAGTCATTGATGTATCCCGCAATCATTTTACTGGAAACCTTCCACCTCACTATTTTTCCAATTGGCGGGAAATGAACACACTAACCAAAGAAAAAGACGAGTACATGGAGGACTCTGATGTATATGTTGTCTATTATAACTCGATGGTAATGGTGAACAAAGGAGTTGAGACAAGGTTTGATCATATCCGAAAAGACTTCAGAGCCATAGATTTTTCTGAAAACAGAATTTATGGTAAAATCCCTGAGTCCGTTTGTATTTTGAAGGAATTGCGTCTTCTCAACTTGTCAGGTAACGCCTTAACAAGTGATATCCCACTATCCTTGGTCAATTTGATAAATCTTGAGGCATTAGACGGACCTCTCGTGTAACAAGTTGTCTGGTCAAATCCCACAAGATCTTGGTGATCTCTCCTTTTTGTCATACATGAACTTCTCTCATAACCTTCTCCGAGGTCCGGTACCACATAGCACACAGTTTCAAAGGCAGAAATGTTCTTCGTTCCTCGGCAACCCTGGACTCTACGGCCTCGAAGATATCTGTGGAGGAGGCCATGTCCTAAATCCTACATCAAAACAACCCGAGGAAGTGTCAGAGGCGGAGGAACAAATGTTCAACTGGATAGCAGCTGGAATAGCGTATGGACCTGGTTTGTTCTGTGGATTGGTGATCGGACACATCTTCACTTCACACTATCAAGAATGGTTCGCAGAAAAGTTTGGTCGAAGAAATCTCAGAGTCACCACAATTGCTTTTTAGTCCCATCTCTTGGTGTCTCTCCAGCAAGCATTTTAAGGCATATGTTGTTCAAAGTCTTCTTCATGTTTTGTACTGAATTTGCCGTGTGTGTTGTGTTCTTCAAAAGACCCGTTTGGGCTTGTTTGTATTTTCTTAACTTTCTATATGATGTTTTTCAATATCTTGGCCTTAGAGAGTGCACACGGGAACATCCTCCCACGCATCATATCTTCAACTTGTGGTAGTCTAGTGAAAAGTCTTGCTTTAATGTATTGTGTTTCATACGAAGTAAATTGAGGTATTGATTTTTCTTCTTCTCCCAAACAAACAAAAGGAGAGGTACCAGAATTTTAAAGAAAACGTATACATGAAAACAGCGTAACAGCCATAAATTTACACAGTTCCACTTCCACTTCCTCTTGCTTTGATTTTATTAGTTTGTTAGGTTGGTGTAGGTTTGGTGGGGAGCCTATTTTCTGTGTGATTTAGTAAACTCGCCATCTTTATTGTTCCTACCACTCCTCTCTCAAACCTTTGGTCTTTCCTTTATTCTAAGGCATATATATATATATATATATATATAATGAAAAGCTTAGTTGATCAAATATTTTCTAAAGATGGATCATAAGGTGAAAGAGCGACAGAATCTTGGCACAAGTAACAAGTGCTATTTTCTTTTGAAAGGGAAATCACGTGTATGTCTTTCAACAATTCAATGAAATATCTTCCATCTCAATTATCAAACCAACCATACACTCTACCAAGTCATTGAGCTGTCACTTTGGACAAATGTATATATTACAGATCCAACAAAGTTAGGAAGGTATATATGTGCTAAAGGTTTGCCTACTTTCAACTTTCAAGCTACTTGCTTCCTTAACCTACTTTTTTTTGTCAACGCTTAACCTACTTTTCTAATCAGGCCATTTTGTCGTTCATATAGTAAAGCAGAGACTCAGCATAGGTATAAAGCACCAAGCGTTTTATTTACCACTAATACACAATAATACTACGCAATAGATAAGACACGATATATGAGTCGTGTCCTAACAACTCATTCAAACAAAAACATGTATTACATTATAAAAAGAAAAAAAAATTAAGAAGAAAAAAAACCATATAAGAGAAGCTGGTTTTACCAGATAAGTCCTGATAATGATACCATGTACTCTAAATCATGCTTGTCAAACAAAAGTATGCTTCTTTTGACTTACAATTCAAACTCGTCTTCGAGCTTCAGAGCCTCAGCTGCAGCCTCTTCCTCATCATCATCAACAACAAAGTAAGGGTTATGCACCTCCGGCCTGAACTTGTAACCAGTAAACAGATAGAACGCCAAAGTAGCCAACTCGCTAGCCACAACGCTAGTCCACATATACTTGTACGAGGTAATGGTCTCCAGCGCATACACCACAACACGTGTAAAGTAAATATAGCAGATAACCACAATATAGTAATGCCTAAACAGAGTCAACTTAACCAAATTCACAGCAGCCTTCCCATCAGTCTTAGCCGCCTCGCGCAAGTTTTTGATGGACCAAACAATGGGGAACAAAACAGCACAGCAACACACCACATCAACGAGCAAGAAGATCTGTTTCCACGTGACCCAGTCTTGCCCGTAAGGCCCCGTCTCGTCGATAACCACCTGCGCGAAATTAGCAACAACCTGGAGAGGGATGACTATCATCAACACTTTCTTCTCCTTGTCCTGCAAGTAAGGCTTCAAGAAAGACCACCCGGTCCCGATCAAGACGATGAGCGTGAAGAGAGTGATTCCTTTAAGGAAACTGAAGATGTAGAACAGCACATCCCATCCGTGGCCGGATCCTGTTTTCTTGATGTACGACTTATCCTCCGCCTCGCAGAGGAGGTTCAGAGCTTTCAAAACGACGACGCCGAGCATGAAGAAGTGGATCGCGAAGACGGTGCGGCGTTTCTTGAAGAGGACGTAGATCCACGTGGCGGCGAGGGAGAAGTAGATGATTGAGAAGAGGAAGTAGACCTTGGGGAGGACGGTTCTCCCGGCGGAGAGGTAATCTCGTCCTCCTCCGCCGCTCTTCCCTTCGAGGTTGTACATGGCGGATCTGACGTCCATGGTGACTTTGACGTTCTGGAGGCAGTTGGCGAAGACGAGGGAGTACTGATCGGCGTCGTTCTCGGTGAAGACGGTTGAGAAGGAGGTGTTTCTGTTGAGCCTGTTGAAGGTGAACACGTGCTTGACGAGATCCGACTGGAGAGCGCACGTGATCTCCTCTTCCTCGAGTTGTTGGATCACGTGCACCCAGGCGTCGCGCGTGCAGAGGAAGAAGCCGACCTTGGAGAGGTCGAGGTCCGGGTTGGTGTTGGAGAGGGAGATCTTGGAGGCGTCGAGCTCGAGGCGGCCCGTGTGAGTGAATCCGAATTCGTCCAGGGGGATGATGGGCCGGTCATCGGATCGGATCTCGGATTTGCGGATCTCGGCGAAGGATGTGGTGATGGTGAGGAGGAGGATGACGAGGATCGATGAGAGACGACGAGACGAGAGATCCATTGGAGGTTAGGGTTTCGTCGTTTGATTTCGAGTTAGAGAGAGAGCTCAGATCCAATTGTGTTCTTCTTCACGAGCAACTCTTGTGATCCAGGCCGCTTGTTTATAGATGTGATTCATGAGAATGAACGAGAACCGTACGATCTCTAGATCCTGTATTGATGATAGATAGTTGACTATTAATTAACGTATTGGTTCGGTTCTAAATTCTGATCGGTTTAACCTATCTATTCTATTAATTCTTCAACATGTCCAATTGATATGTGGTTGTATCCAATTTAAAATTATAACTGCCTCATGTAAAATATAACTGCATAAAAGTGTATTACGGAACTTGTGTAACCTCCTGCCCAAAATTCATGATACCAACTTCTTTGTTTGCTGACAGTTACATATATATAACAATTATTCTTTTTTGGGTTTATAGAATACAATTGTTAACTTATATATTATATTACAATTATGATTGAAATCTATTTCACTATATACTTTTTTTTGACGAACTATTTCACTATATACTTGAATCATCAATGTGCTATTAGCATGTTATTCAGTTACGGTTGCTCATTTTGTCGGTTATGTATTCCATCAAAACTATTTCTATATGTTATTCAACAATCTCAACTTTTTATAGAATAAATTTTCATTTAAACTCATCCAGACAGGTTTTAAATAGGTTATTCTATGGATTACTAAAACAAATATACACTACAACAATATAATTTACATCTCAGCCCAAATGAGTTATTCAACCATACATTAATTTATTAAATATCTTCCTTAGACACTAAATTTATATATTAATAAAGCGTATGATGTTAAAATATAGTTTAACACGGTTTAAGTGGACTTTTAATTGAAATAAATATTTATATAACCTCATTTAATTTAACGGGTTTTAAATAAGTTTATTCAATTAATTATTTAGTAAATGTGATTTTACTTAAGGGGGGTGTATTCAACTGAGAGTTTCAGGTGATTTGTATTAAAATGACAAATCCACTGTTATTCAAACATGAATTTTAAAAACTCATTTAAAATCCACTGTTATTGAACTTGACATTTCGTAAAGTACTCTGAAATCCACTGTTATTGAAAATATTTTAAGTTGTGGGATTTTAAAGTTTTGAGGTGATTTTAGGGTGTTTGGGTGGAGTTTCTTAGTTAAAAAAAAATAAAACTCAAATCCCATTGTTTTAGGTGATATTCTAGAGTAGTTTAACAAAAATCACCTAAATCTCTGCAACTTATTAAAATCATCTAAAACTCCATTAAAAATCAAATCACATCAAATACTAAATTGAATACATCCCCCTAAAGTTGTACGACCATATTAACTCATTTACATACATATATTAAAAGTTATATTTTTTCAAACACTTTTCAAAAAAAAAAAATTGTTTTCGGTGCGGGTTGGTTTTGATACGGGTTTTCGGATATAATATTTTAAGAACCGTTCGAATATATAGGTCATGTCCCATAGAGTATGAGACTTTGATTTCAGATTGATTCAGAGTCGGGTTTTCTGGTACGTATACTCTTGACTAATTATGTTAGGTAACAAATAAAAACATATAATATGTTACAAACTTTAAAAACAAATATTAAAAATAATTTCTGAAATGCATATGAAAGTGTATACTTTTGCAACTTGACATATTTAATATAGTTACCAAAAATTATATTAAATTAATATTAAACACAATTTTATTACAAAATAACACAAATTAATATTATTAAAAATATGAACATGACCTATTGATATATGTATGGTCTAACTATTTAATACAATTATTAAAACTTCTTATTAATCATTGAAAAAAATATTATACAATGAAAAACATAAATATGACTAAAACATACAAATATAAAATTTAAATTTATAAAAATGTAAAATAAAAAAATATACCCGCCCTTTTAAGGGCGGGTCAAAAATCTAGTTAGTGTTATTAAATAGCGTTTACGATAAAATAGAGTTTAGATAAAAAATGCTTCAATCACACTTTATTTTTTACCCTTTCAAGAGTAGAAAATAGGTTTATTCCAATTATATAGTAAATTGTTTTTTTTTCATTATTCGATTTTCTAACTTAAAATAGAGTACTATTAGAGCAAACACCATTATAAAATCATTTTATTTTAAAGTAGAAAATATAGTAAACCATTAGAGATATCTTAAATCATTCTTCTCATCTCAAGAATTTCGTTTACCAATCAAATGATTACTATTTAATTATATTTCTTACATTTGATAAGAATTTTATAAGAAAAAAATCTTTAAAATACATGGAATAATTTTTATTTATTAGTAAAATACACAAAAAATTATTTTAGATCACTGTATAATACACAAAACTAATTTTTTATTACCTATTAAATACATAAATTTTAAAAATTCGTAGTTTTTACACATCGTTTTAAACGGTATTAACTATAATTTAATGAAAATAACGATTAGTGTTTAATTTAACATATGTTTAAGCTGGCACGCGGTGCTCGGAATCTGCCTTCTCCTATGGATTATGTTGACTCAGTTCCTCCGAATTGGCTCCAAGTTTGGATTATGCATAGGTTTCAAATAGCCTTTTTGTTGTAAAAAATAATACGCTCGTACATGCAGACATAAAATTTGTAATTACTTATTAATATATTTTTACTAATTATAAGACTATAATAATAATTGTTATTTATGTTCACCTTTTAAATAATTATTATTTATGTTTTCATTTTTAAAATTCTTACGTATAATTTTTCTGAAAAATTCTTAAAAATCACTGAATATTATATTTTAAATTATATAAAATTAAGAGTTTACTTCACTGATATTTAGTTATATGTGCTTTCTGTTTTTCTTAATTTTTAACTTATTTTTAAAATATATTTTTCAGATAACTGATAGGAATTATTTTTTCGTTGTAAAATATGTTTTTGGATTTAGATAATTCTTTTTATTATTCATTTTAACCACTTATCTAAAAAAATTAAAACTCTTTTTTTTTATTTCATGGGTAATTTTATATATTTATTCATTAAGGATATAAAGGATATTAATAGCTGTAATTTTTAACAAGAGGAACTCGATCACTAAAAATCACATTGAAAATTTTGTGTTTCAAAAAAAAAAAAAATTCTTTTTTATTTCATGGGTAATTTATATATTTTATTCATTAAGGATATAAAGGATATTAATAGCTGTAATTTTTAACGAGAGAACTCGATCACGGAATATCACATCGAAATTTTTTTGTGTTTCGTAAAATATTTAAAACTAGGTGTTTCATCCATCCATGTGGGCATAAACATTTTGTAGTTACTTATTTATACATTTTTTACTAATTAAAAGACTATGATGATAAATTAATATTTATGTTTATTATTTCTAATATTAATTATGTTTTCATTTGAATATTCTTACGTATAACTTTTTGAAAAATTATTTGTACACTTATTTACTAATAATAGGTAAATATTATAAATCAGTGAATATTCTATTTTGAATTACATAAATTAAGTATTACTTCATTAATATTTAGTTATATGTGTTTCTGTTTTTCTTAATTTTTTACTTTTATTAAAAGATATTTTTCAGATAACAACACATTATATATAGAAATTGTCTTTAGATATACCAGTCATAGAAGAACCATTTAATTAATTATTTAATGTTTTTCAAAAAAATCTCCTAGACATTATTTGAGAAGTGATTTTGCCATATGTCCTCTTCAAAATCAATTTTGAAAAAAAAAGTGACATGGCTACTAAATTTGATGACATGGCATGTGGTAAAATATGACATAGACAACTATATTTAACGTAAACTTATATTTTTGGTAAATTTTAATATAGTAATAACTCATATATTACATTTATGTTGATTTATATTTTTGGTAAACTTTTTAGAATATGGTAATAATTCATAGATCCTTATTAAAATAAATATATTCAAATATGAACATTACTAATTTCGAAATCTTATTTAATTATATTTTTTTATAACTATACAATTTTATTACTTTAAATTTTTGAATTTTTATACAATTTAAAAAATTTATAAAAAAAATAACGTAAAATCATTTATTCTAATATATTTACAAATTTATAAATATTGTTTAGCCTATACTTTTTAAAAAATTATCAGTTTTATATCAATTTTTATTAATTATATAGTAATAACTCATATATTACATTTATGTTGATATATATTTTTGTTAAACTTTTAGAATATGGTAATAATTCAAAGATCCTCACTAAAATAAAAATATTCAAATATGAAACTAATTCGAAATATTATTTAATATATTTTATAACTATACAATTTTATTACTTTAAATTTTAGAAATTTTATACAATTTTAAAAATTTATAAAAAGTAAACATAAAATAATTAATTTCTTATATATTTACAAATTTTATAAATATTATTTAGCTATAATTTTCAAAATTATCAGTTTTAAATCAATTTTATTAATTATATATAATTTATTTAATATATTTAACCAAAATAAATAGATTAAAATATATCTAAGATTATAATTTTAAATACATACATATATATTTTAAATATATTTGATTTTAAAAAATTATCTTTATTTTATGTTTAATTAAATCAAATTTATTTGGAATAATAGTAAAAATAATAAAATCTACAATACTACTAAATTTTGCTTTAAAATATAAACTTACATTTAGATTTTTTACTGCACATGGTGGAGGCTAACACCTAGTAAATAATTATTTAATGTGGCATATTTGAGTATTTACATTAAATCTTAATAATCAATAAAAATATTAATAATAAATCAACTTAACTATAAAATTTGGATTTTATTTTTAGTTAGAACAAAAATATGTTGAGAAAAAATCTAACAAAATTCTATCAAATAATTTAAATATTTTTATAAAGTAATGCAATAATTAATTTTGTAATTAATAATACAATATTATCATAGTTAATTTTATTAAAAAAAATTCATAAAACAAAAGTAAATAAAAATGTACGCTATTTTTATAACAAAATTTATCGTTATAGCCTATATTATATTAGACCATATATTAATATAACAAAGTATATTATATACTCTATGAATTAAATATGTGAAAATTATAATAAGATTCTGAAAGAAAACTTATTGGATATGGTTCTCAGGGAAACCATAATAAAATTTTCAGTAATTTGGAAATGAAAGAATAATAAAATTTTTCACTAATTTGGATATGGATTCTAGGATTACCATTAAACTGGTAGAAACAGAATCAACACTTTGGGCTATGACACAAATACTTAACATACATAGGGCAACACCATAGAGGTCACGACCTAGTCAATTGACGATGGTGTTTTACAAATATTTCTTGCAAAGAAAATGATCTTTTTCATAACAAAGTTGGTATAATACTTTCGAAAGTTTTGATGATCTGATGGGGGCAAGAAATGTCAGGGTTAGTCTTTCCCCTCTTCATACGGAGGTGAGGATGCTACTTTGGGCAATGGAGTGTATGAAAAACTTACGTCAGTTTCAAGTCACGTTTGCAACAGATTGTTTTCAATTGGTGTGAAAATGGTTTCGGAACCATAAAAATGGCCAGCTTTTACAAGTTATTTGGAAGATATTAAGACTCTGAAAGAAAACTTTCCCAGCTGAGAGATCATTCATTTACCACGGATGCAAAATTCAAAGACCGATAGTCTAACACGCAGTATTAGGAAACAACCGTCTTTCGTCGTTCACATAAATGTGGAGCTACCAGTTTGGTTTATAGAGTCAGTATGAATCTGTTTAAGTTGATGACAAAAAAGGTATATTAACAACTTTCATGTTTGCTTTATTAGAATTTAGATCAAAAATATTAAAACAATATGTTAACACTAATAATGGTTTTGATCGTAAAAATGATAATATTTAAACTAACATACAAAATCATGGGGTTTTCGAATCGGTCTTATCTCAAACGTGTTTAGGCCCAAAAAATCTGAACCAAATGGGTTTAATCTGAAAAGCATAATTTTTTGGGTTTATAAAATTAAACCCAAATCGCTTTTCAAAAAAAAAAATTAAACCCAAATCTGAATTTCTAAGACTGGTCTGTTCCGGCTGCGGGTTCTAGTCCTAATAGACATGTCTACTTACGCTTATATTTAAATCAAATACATGGGACTCTGATTAATATGAAATTGAAAGTTCATGAGCTGTTGCTATAGTTAGAAGTTAGAACGTGCAACCATTGGCAAGATTATTGGTTGCATTAATACTAGATTTCTAAATTCAGCACAAAGAGGCGAAGCACCTGCAAGATAAAACATGCTCGCTTAGTTGTTAAATGATTAATCACTTGAACATCAAATGTGTTAATAAGTCAATAGCGGTTTAAGAAAAATAAGTATATAACTTAAATAACACGTTAAGAGATATTTTTGAAAAGGAGTGGTTGTTGTTGAGCAAATGGTGTACGTGAAAAATATTGAGACAAGTGGCACAACTGAGTTTCGAAGATTTAGTCAAACGAATTGACGCAATACTCACCGACTCACAGACTCACAGCCCCTATAAAGATGGTTTCTTCCTCTTAAAAAGAAACAATGAAGCATATACAACATACATAACCCATTAGGCCATATTACATAACACAATCAAGAAAGAGAGATTGTGATGACTCAAAGCTATTGTTATTACTTTTCTGGTATCGTTACTATCTATTTCTTTCTCTTATTCCACACTCTTGCTTCTCCAACGCTCCACTTTTGCCGTCACGATCAGAGAAGTGCTCTTTTGGAGTTCAGAGATGAGCTTTGCATATATCCACGTTCGTGGAATAAGAGTAGTGATTGCTGTTATTGGGGAGGTGTTACTTGCGATGATAAATATGGCCAGGTGATATCGCTCGACCTTAGCTACAGCTTTTACAACAACTCTTTGAAATCTAATAGTAGCCTTTTTAGACTCCAATATCTTAGTCACCTAGACCTTAAGGGCTGCAAACTCCAAGGAGATATTCCTTCTTCGATAGGAAACCTTTCTCATCTCACATTTCTTGACCTTTCAGACAATCATTTGGTAGGTGAAATCCCAAATTCCATCGGAAACCTAAAAGAGTTAAGAGTCTTGTCTCTCCACAAAAACAGTTTAAGTGGCAATATTCCTATTTCATTAGCCAATCTAACCAAGCTTTCTCATCTTCGCCTCAACTCCAATAACTTCACATCCACACTTCCATCAGACATGAGTGGATTCCACAACTTGGAGTATTTCGATGTTAGTGAAAACTCATTTGTTGGGCCTTTACCTAAATCCTTGTTCTCATTACCTTCATTACAATTGGTTAATATGGAAATAAACCAATTCACAGGACCTATAGAGTTTGCAAATACATCTTCATCATCACAGCTTTATTTTCTAAACCTGGCTATTAATAGATTTAATGGCCCAATCCCAGAATCCATATCTAAATTTCTCAACCTCACCCAGTTATTTCTTTGCAACAACAACCTCAGTGGGTCAATCCCTGGATCTTTATCAAAGTTAGTCAACCTCATAGATTTACATCTCTCCTACAACAAGTTGAAAGGTCAAGTACCAAGTTTCTTATGGAGATTGACGACTCTGACTCTTTCTCACAATACTTTTAGCAGTTTTGAAAACCCTTCACAAGAAACATTGATCCAAATGTTGGATATGAGTTCTAATACATTCCAAGGACCATTTCCCCGTTGGATATGCAAGCACAAAGGGCTACGCTTCTTAGATTTGTCTAATAATCACTTCAACGGGTCGATTCCTCTATGTTTAAGGAACTCCATTGTTTCTTTTACAGACCTGATTCTGCATAACAACAGTTTTAGTGGAACTCTTCCAGATATATTCGTCAAAAAAGCGACAAAGCTACGGTCATTCGACGTTGGTCGTAACCAGCTCGAGGGAAATCTCCCAGAGTCCTTGATCAACTGCAAGTCTCTGGAACTTGTGAATGTGGAAAACAACAAAATGAAGGACAAGTTTCCATCTTGGTTGGGATCTCTGCCGTCCTTACATGTTCTCATCCTCAGATCAAACGAGTTTCATGGGTCGTTGTATCATCCCCATGTCTCCATTGGGTTTCAGAGTTTAAGAGTAATAGATGTTTCACATAATGACTTCACCGGAACTCTCCCACGTCACTATTTTTCCAACTGGCGTGAAATGAACACATTGACCGAAGAATTTGAAGACTACATGATAAATCTTGTGAATGATTCTAAGGACTATTATTTCCAAATTTATTTCTCTGTGGAAATGGTGAACAAAGGAGTAGAGACGAGGTTTGAGAGAATCCGACAAGACTTCAGAGCCATTGATTTTTCTGGAAACAGAATTTCTGGAAGTATCCCTACGTCCATTGCCTACTTGAAAGAATTGCGTCTTCTCAACTTATCAGGTAACGCCTTCACAAGCAATATCCCGCGGTCTTTGGCGAATTTAACAAAGCTGGAAACATTGGACGTATCATGTAATAATCTGTCAGGTCAAATCCCTCAAGATCTTGGTAAACTATCCTTTCTATCATACATGAACTTCTCACATAACCTTCTCCAAGGTCCAGTCCCACAAGGCACACAGTTTCAAATACAAAAATGTTCTTCGTTCCTGGACAACCCTGGACTATATGGTCTCGAGGAAATATGTGGAGAACCCCATGTCCCGAGCCCTACATCACATCAACCCGAGGAACTGTCAGAGGCGGAGGAAAAAATGATCAATTGGGTAGCAGCTGCAATAGCATATGGACCTGGTGTATTCTGTGGATTGGTGATTGGACATATCTTCTTCACTTCACACATTCAAGAGCGTGAAAAGCTTGGTCGAAGAAAAATCAGAGTCACCCCATTTGCTCGTTAAGCCCATCTCTTGCAGTCTCTCTGTTACGCATGTGTGGAGCATAGCATGTGTTGTACTGAATTGGTAAGATAAGAAGATCTGTTTGTGTTTGTTTGTAATTTTCGGTTTACTTGTTTTGTAGTAGACCCTTTGTTGGTAGTTGATTTGTATATCTTGGCTTGAAAATATATGCGGGAACTTCCACTTGTAATTTTCTACTTAACATCGGTTAGTCTACACATCCCAATGAAAAGTCATCTTGTCTTAAATACATAATCTTTTCTTCTTCTTAAATCAAAGCAGAAGAATGAAGAATTCATAAAAAAAAAGATTTCAAAGAAGATGAAAAGAGAGAAAAAACCTGAATTTAGATTTGCAATAAGGAGAAGTGAATTAAGTTTAAAAGATCAATGGCAGAGTTTTTTTTTTTACAGCTAATGGCAGAACTTGTAAAAAAAGAAAGATATTAGAAAATTTTAGTCGTTTGATATAATTTCATATTAAAAGTACTAGATTCTTTTTCCGCGCTACGCGCGGAAAAGTGTGTTGATCGTTTATTTTTCGATAATATGTGTCAATGTTTGTGTTTGGAATGAGGATGTTGTATTTGTCAAAGTAATGAGAAAGTCGATGAATTATTTAAGGATGCTCAACCCTGTAAATCTTTTCAATTTAAAACTGGAGGTAACAATTTAAAAAAAAATCTTTGTAATGTAACTTTTATATTCAAAAGTTTCTTATCTATTGATTTTTTAAAAATAATTGTTAAAAAAAATTTATGGGCAAATCTCTAAAATAGCACTTTTTAAGTTTTTCACAAAAATAGCACTAAAAAAATAAAATGACCAAAATAGCACCTTTTTGTTTTGAAAATTTTCATTTTTCATTTTTTATTTTACAAAATTTGAATACATTACTAAAACTCCACCCCTTAACTCTAAACCCTAAGTCTTAGATTAATTAACCCAAGGGTTATAAATGCATATTTACCTTTCAATAAAACTTATTTTGATCATTTTCTTCATTGTGATGCTATTTTTGTGACAAAAACTTGATTTGGTGCTATTTTTGTCTTTTTCTTATTTTTCATTTTAATATTTAGCCAAATTTCTAATTCGATATTAATAAGTTAGTTAAATAGTTTTTTTCTTCGGGTAAGTAAAAACTGATATTGAAAATCATTCAATTATATTTTTAAATTAAAAAATTATTTTGATATTATTATATTTTAGAAGATTAATAATATTATATTTATATATAAATATCAAAATAATTTTATTAAATTATTGATCTATAGTTTAGCAACAGTCGATACCAATGATCTCGGGACTCTTGAAATAATCTGGTTCAGTGTCCAAGTCGAGTTTAAAATGTTGACAGTGCGTAAATGGTTTTACTATTTTCTTTATTTTATTAGTGTTTTGCTTTCTTATATTTATTAATTCTTATATATATATATATATATATTTTAGCAATATTTTACATGATTTGCTGCAGCGTTTGATTTTGTGATTTCTAGGTTTGTTATTTGAGCGAGGAGAAAAACTTGGGTTGTTATGGCTTGTAAACGAATAAACCAGAACATTAAAAACCTATTCTAATATTTACAAATTATTCAAAATATTTTTTATTGATGGATCATATAAACAACCAATTTCTAAATCTTGTTTATTTCTTTAAGTTCAGAGGTGTTTATTGGTATCATATAAACAACCACATTTTTTTGGTCTTTTTATTTTTAGCTTAATCTGAAAATTCCAGACTCTGTCAATGATTTGTTGTTTTTATTTTGTGGTTATTTGGAATTGATTAGTTAATAAAGAGTTCAGGTTACACAGAGAATGAGGATCCCATAGATTAGTGTTAAATCAAGGTGATATTATCCTTATCCTAAACACAACTCTTTTCACCAAAATGGAAAGCCCGAAGGCATATATGTTTGCAGCTGACCCTGATTATAAACAAAGTGATATATTTCCAGTTTCCTCATAACACTGGCATATTTACTAAGGAATAGTAATGTGACTACATGAATGATCATTCACGTATGCTTTGACTCAACTATTCTTGCATTATCTTCTAGTCCTTTGACACTCATATCTGCCAATTTAGGTGTTAGGAAAAAAATTATGATATTCCTGAAAGTCAAACCATCATCTACGTATGCTTTGAAAGGTTATTATGTGCATATATCCGCCCCCGACTGTGTAAAACGATGTTAACACAACTAATCTCTCATGTTGAAGGATAAATCATGAAAAGGGGTCCAAGTGAAATCCCTTATGACCTCAAGCTTTATTCTTTTGTACTTCTCTACTGCTATCACACACAATCATCAACTTCCCTCATTTCCATCTGTCTTTCCATTATCATTTAGCATCCAAAATTTTTATGATTTGTCTTGTCATAGCTTACTACTACCCAGATTTGAACACATCCTTGCAACATGTAGCTATGTCCGGCTTGTACCCACACAACCTTGAAAACAATTCATTGTTATCTCTGAAACTCTTCAATTGAGGGATGTTTTGCTTTATCATGCTTCCATCCTAGAAACAGTGAAACCAAAAAGCTTACTGCAAGTCAGCAAAAAAAGAAACTCCTGCTTTATTTTTTCTTTCAAACTATATAGTTAAACAAAAAAGTAACTATTAAATCCACTAAAATGCATGAACTCTAAGCAAACATGTGAAGCCTACCTCAATTCTGGCTTCACCGGCGACAACGTTGGCGGAGGAGTCACCCGTTATGCCTCTTTTTGACCTAGCTATGACAGAGGAATCGGCGGTTTCAGAGGAACGGTTCACAGGCTCACCGACGGAGTTGATCAACTTCGCGGAGGTAAGATCGCCGGAAACAGAGGTCTTGCTGTTAGAATTCATCGTTCTTGAGATTTTTGAGAGTATTGAATCCTTTCCGAAATGACCCGATATAAATAGGAGGGGATACAGGAAGGCAAAACGAACCCATTAAAGAAGAATTCATGGCGCAGAGATGGATTAATGAGGGTGGTGGCGATAAAACGATTTCCGTTGAGAAATCCATTTCTCCTCTCTCGTCGAAGAAAACCAGGAAGTGACGTGTCAAAACATTCTAACCTGATTGGATGATTTAAATTGATGACGTGGACATGCTATCTGTGGATCTTATTCTCCTTTTAATATAGTATAGATATAACAAACAAATAAATTATTAGAAAGGAGCATTTCACACTTTTTCGAATAAGGGTATATGGGCACTAGTGGGGTGTCCGCACTGCAGACAGGATATTCGTTTAGATGATTTGTATGATGTTGGTTGATATATCTTTTTGGTTGTTTATACTGGTGCCTAGAAATCATAGTTGTAAGCGACTGTGTTGTCCAAAAAAAAAAAAGTTGTAAGCGACTGTTTGATAGATGAGGTGTCTTTCGTTTGACAGTGAAAGCTCGATTTGTGGGGGAAAAAATTCTCGTCACTGGTGACATAAAGCGATGGAGTAGGAAACTCAATTTGTGCGGGAAAAAATACATTGTAGTGGGCCAACGAAAGAAAGAAAAGCCCAATTTTGTCACCCAAATTGAGAGATGGACATAAAAAAAGATGAGAATACGTGGCAAGATTTAGAGTTGAAAATGTTGAGGTGGCATTAAGACTCGAGAGAAAAACCAATTGGTCTTGTGAAAACTAGGGTGTAGCAGAGGAAAGGGGAGATAACAAATGGAGAAAAGTTTCGCGAAAGAGAAGCAAAGCAACTCAGAGATGAACGATTTACCTGATCCGTTACTCTGTCACATACTCTCTTTCCTCTCGACAAAAGATTCAGTCCGAACCAGCCTTTTGTCGAAACGTTGGAGGAGTCTCTGGTCACAGGTTCCTTCTTTCGACTTGGACTTGGACTCGCTCCAATTCTACTATGACGATTTCAGCTTCACGGATTTGGTCAATAGATTTCTTGAATCCGACGAAAACCTAGCGTTGAATAGATTCAAGTTGATATGTCCTTATGAGTATGTTTTTGATAACGATCAAGATGATACTGTTTTGGAGTCGTGGATAGATGCTTTAGTTAAGCGCAGAGTTCGTCATCTAGATTTTCAGGTTAACTCAGATGATAACGAACTAGTTTGTATGCCTCTTTCGCTCTATTCCTGTAACACCTTGGTCAGCTTAAGTCTCTACCACGTCTTCTTGTGCGGCTTTAAACTAGCGTCCGCTGTCTCCCTGCCTTGTCTCAAGGTCATGCGTTTAGACAGAGTAAGGTACGACCAGTCGTCGGAGAGTGGCGAATCCAACCTTGAGACTCTCGTAGCTAGCTGCCCTGTTCTCGAGAAGCTAACCGTAATCAGGGATCGGTTTGAGCTTCTTGAATTCATGCGTGTGCGGTCCGCGTCTTTGAAAAGTTTCGTTCTAGGGATTGAGGATTACGAAGTTGGTCTGTTGGGAGAGGATCATGTTGTGGAGATAGATGCTCCGAGGCTTGAGCTTATGAGTCTCTGTGATCAGTTATCTCGAAGCGTCGTTATTCACAGTATTGCCCCATGTGCGGTGGTGAAAATCGATGTTAACTTTGATGGGAAGGACGGTTATGCATTACTGTACCAAGATGATGATGATGATGATCATGACGATGATGATGAGGATGATGATTCCAATTCTAAGAGGACTATGATCCGTAATTTCCTCAGCAGGATATCCACAGTCTGTGGCATGGAGATCTCTTCTGTTACTCTACAGGTATGCACACTGATGTTGTCGATTCCAATAAAAGTATATACATAATAAAAAAATGCATGATTATTATCATTACATTTTTTCTTAAATATTGTAAACACAGGCCATCCATAATTACTCAAAATTGGAACCGTTGCCTCAGTTCTCTGACTTGTCTTGGTTAAAAGTTTATTTCCTTGAGTCGTTTTGGGAATTGCTGCCAACCTTTCTTTGTTGCTGCCCGAGTCTACACACACTCGTCATGGTGCGTCTTTATTATTCTACTATGCAAAAAAAGTTTGCATAATCCCATAAAAACTTAACTACCTCTTTGTTTGAGTCAGGAATTTGAGTTTGATAAAGAGGGATGCCCAATGAAACTCTCATCTGTGCCGCCGTGTTTCGTATCATCTCTGAAGTATGTTGAGCTTGCGACACAAGGCACAACAAAAACATCAAGCCAGATGAAATTAGCTATATTCTTTCTGAGGAACTGCTCTGTCCTGAAGAAACTGACTTTAAGCGGGAGTTTCGGTGACGACATCATTAAGAAAATCAAGAAGATTCCAAGAAGGTCTAGAAGGTGCGTCATTGTCACTGGTTGAGCCACAACTTATATACCCTAAGACAAGAAGAATGAATTCAACTTATAGTAGTAGTAAAGTAGTAGTAATCCAATGTAAGACTATTTTAGCTTCTTTTTTTTTGTGTGTGGGAATGGCTTCAAGTTTCCTAGGTTCGACCTAGATGTTATCAAGCTAATTTGCCTTCTTTAAATAGTTTATACTCTCGATCAGACTCTATTAAGCCTATATCTTATGAAGTTGGGGGTTATGTGAATATCTTGAATCAATATAATATGAATGATTATAATCTTGCTAATTCCACTGCATATTCCTCAGAGCGAATGTCAAGTTTTAGTAATGCAGTTATATACATTTATTTCTCTTCATACAACGTTTTGTTAAGGACTTGTAGTAGCATATATATCTATCTCGTCAGTTCTCAAGTTATTAGCTCAATCTACATCAGTTATTTTCAATTTTATCCGATCAATCACAATTGTTAAACATGTCGGCCATTTTGGTTTAATACTGTAGTAGTCCAGAATTGACTCCGTTTTGGATGGTCTTGAAAATCTGGAAGTCCAAGAATAACTTAATCTTTAATGGAATGAGAGTTAATCCTCGACGTGGTGCTATGTTACTGCAGAGGTTTGTGACTGGATAGGAAAACACAAGTAGAGACTCTAGCGTACCGCGACTTGTGCTATTCAAAGTAGATTATGGTCTCCTCCCGTAATCATACTACAAATGTAAAGTTGATGCTGGATATACAATTCTCAAAGCTCAAATGAGAACTAGCAAACGAGTTACCTACCTAATGGGCTTTATAATGATTATTACATTCATCAGTTCTAATAAAAGTTAATTTGTGGGAAAAACATATATTGTAGTGGGCCATCGATAGTAAGAGTCCAATTTTATCACCCAAATCGAGAGATGGAAACAAAAACAAAAGGGAATACGTGGCATGATTTAGAGTTTGAAATGTTGAGGTGGCTGCTTTAAGAAGAGAGAGAAACCAAAGGTCTTGTGAAATTTAGGGTTTAGAGAGCGCAAGTAATGGAGAAAAAGTTGGCGAAAGAGAAGCAAAGCAACTCAGAGATGAACGATTTACCAGATTCGTTACTTTGTCGCATACTCTCTTTTGTCGAAACGTTGGAGGAGTCTCTGGTTACAGGTTCCTGTTTTCGACTTGGACTCACACCTATTCCACCACTATGACGATTTCCGCTTTATTGATTTGGTCAATAGGTTTCTTGAATCTGAAGAAAATCTAGCCTTGAATAGATTCAAGTTGAGCTGTGCCCATGAGTATGTTGATGATTATTTTGAAGAGGATAGTGTTTTGGGGTCATGGATAGATGCTTTGGTCAGGCGTAGAGTTCGCCATCTAGATTTTGAGGGTGACTCAGATTATAACGAACTTGTTTGGATGCCTCTTTCGCTGTATTCGTGTACCACCTTGGTCAGCTTAAGTCTCTGCCACGTGGACTTGTGCGGCTCTGAACTAGCGTCTGCTGTCTCCCTGCCTTGTCTCAAGGTTATGCGTTTAGATAGAGTAAGGTACGATGAGGACCTTGAGGTGCTTCTAGCTAGCTGCCCTGTTCTCGAGAAGCTGACCGTAATCAGGGGTCGCTTTGAGCGTCTTGCAACCTTGCGTGTGCGGTCCAAGTCTTTGAAAAGTCTCGCTCTAGGGATTGAGGATTTCGAAGTTGGTTTCTTGGGAGAGGAGGATCATGTTGTGGAGATAGATGCTCCGAGGCTTGAGCTTATGAGTCTCCGTGATGAATTATCTCGAAGCGTCGTTATTCACAGTATTGCTCCCTATGCACTGGTGAGAATCGATGTTAACTTTGATGGGAAGTACGGTATTGCATTACTGTACCAAGATGATGATGACGATGATTATGATGATTCCAAGAGGACTATGATCCGTAATTTTCTCAGCAGGATATCTAAAGTCCGCGGCATGGAGATCTCTTCTGTTACTCTACAGGTACACACACTCATGGTGTTGACTAAATAACTATATATATACCTAATACAAGAATGCATTAGTATCATTACATTTTTTTTTTAATATTGTGAACACAGGTCATCCATAATTACTCTAAGTTTGAACCGTTACCTCAGTTTCTCTGACTTGTCTTGGTTAAAAGCTTGTTTCCTTGAGTGGTTTTGGGAATTGCTGCCAACCGTTCTTTGTTGCTGCCCGAATCTACACACGCTCTTCCTGGTGAGTCTCTTATTATTCTCTTGTATGTAAAAGTTTGCATATCATCCCATAAAACTTAACTATCTCCTTGTTTAGAAATTTGAGTTTTATAAAGAGGGATGCCCGTTCAAACTCTCCTCTGTGCCTCCGTGTTTCGTGTCATCTCTCAAGTATGTTGAGCTGGCTACACCAGGCACAACAAAAACATCAAGCCAGATGGAATTAGCAAGATTCTTTCTGAGGAACTGCACCATCCTGAAGAAACTGACTTTAAGCGGGAGTTTCAGTGATGACATCATTAAGAAAATCAAGAGGATTCCAAGAAGGTCTAGAAGGTGCGTCATTGTCACTGGTTGAGCCACAGTGGGCGAGATGAAGAATGAATCCATTTTATAGTAGTAGTAAACGACTATCTTAGGTTTTTTGTTTTGTTTTTTGTGTGGGCATAGCTTCGAGTTTCCTAGGTTCGACCTAGATGTTATCAAGCTCTAATTTGCCTTTAAGAGAGATCAGACTCTATTAACCTTATGTCTTATAAAGTTGGGTGTTATGAAGAATCCACACTTGCTTAAAATATATATTTGTACATGAAAAATAGCGTAACAGCCGCAAAAGAATATAAACTGGATCCAGAGACGAAGAGAAGTGAATCTAAATTGGTAATAAGCTCTGCATCCTTTACATGCAGCAGTAAGGTGTCTTCTGAAGTGTAATGAGCTCAAAGTCATTCTTCTCCAGCATATGTAATTTAACGTTTGAATGTTCAAGCATTTAGTCAAATAATCAAAGACCATTGCTAAAAAAATACTCGGTTTCTATTTGCCGAGATGTTCCATTATAGCTTCGGTAAGTAATAGCTAATCTCAAAATAATTTGACTTTCAAACAAATTAATTTTTCAGATGGAGATAATATATTTTGCTTTTCGGTATATAAGTTGACTATGGTTCATGCATTTTTACTTTAAAAGTCTAAACATATTGTCGATGCATTTTGTTGGTATATTTATCTATGCTACTAATATAGTAGTTGTATATCAAATTGAATGTGCATTGGAATTTATGTGGAAAGTGTTGGGGACAAATAGTACGTGTCATTTATGCAAAACCAACAGAATTCAAGTCACAGCCCCACTTTTACTGTACTCCTGTTCTTAAAGAGAGGCAGTGAAGCATGAACACATTCCTTACAACACTAACTGAAAGAAAGAAAAAAAAGATCATGACTCGAAGCCATTGTTATTGCTTTTTTGGTATTATAATCTCCCTCCTAATCCACACTCTTGCTTCTCCTCCACTCCACTTTTGCCTCCCAGACCAGAGAGATGCTCTTTTGGAATTCAAAGACGAGTTTCCCATTGAAGAGTTTGATCCAATTCCATGGAACAAAAGCAGTACTGATGATTGCTGTTTTTGGAAGGGCGTCACGTGCGATGATAGATCTGGCCAGGTCACGTGCTCAACGGCTCTCTTAAAACTAATAGTAGCCTATCTCGTCTCACACTAGTTGACCTTTCTCACAATGATCTGGTAGGTGATATTCCGGTTTCAATAGGCAATCTAAAGAGGCTAAGACACATTAACCTTGGGGATAACACTCTCATAGGTGCAATTCCAAGTTCAATAGGCAATCTAAACCAGCTCAGATACCTTAGCCTTGGGATCAACCAGCTCATAGGAGAGATTCCTTCCTCAATTGGAAACCTTTCTTATCTCTTCTATCTTCAACTTTCCACTAATAATTTGGTAGGTCAAGTTCCGGCTTCCATCGGAAACCTTAACAGACTACAAGTCATGTCACTTGGCCAAAACAACTTAAACGGCACTATTCATGTTTCATTCACCAACTTAACCAAGCTTTATCATATTAGCCTCCGCTCTAATAACTTCACATCCACGCTACCATCTGACATGAGTGGATTCCACAGTTTGAAGCATTTTGATGTAAGTAGTAACCGTTTCACACAATGACTTCACCGGAACTCTCCCACCTCATTGGTTCTCCAGCTGGCGCGAGATGACCAGAACGAGGGTAGAAGATGACCCTTACATGGCGGATATCATCAACGATTCCGTCTTTTATCGTAATTCGATGGTGATGGTGATTAAAGGAGTAGAGACGAGCTTTGATCGGATCCAACAAGACTTCAGAGCCATTGATTTTTCCGGAATCATGATTTACGGCGAGATCCCTGAATCTTTGTGCTATTTGAAGGAGTTGCATCTTCTCAACTTGTCAGGTAACGGCTTCACAAGCCATATCCCACGGTCATTGGCGAATGTGACAAAGCTCGAGACGTTGGACCTGTCGTGTAATGAGTTGTCAGGTCAAATCCCTCAAAGTCTTGGTGAGCTCTCCTCTCTGTCGTACATGAACTTCTCTAGTAACTTTCTTGAAGGTCCGGTGCCACGAGGCACGCAGTTTCAATGACAAAGCTGTTCTTCATTCTCCGACAACCCTAGACTCTTTGGTCTCCAAGAAATATGTGGAAAAAGTCATGCTTCGCTTCCTGCAACAGAGAAACAACTGGAGGAAGTGTTAGAGGCGGAGGAACAAATGTTTAGTTGGGTAGCAGCTGCAATAGCCTACGGACCTGGTCTGTTTTGTGGATTGGTGATTGGACATATTCTTACTTCATGCTATCATAAAAGTTGGTCGAAGGAAACTCAGAGTCACCATAAGTGATTGATTAAACTTATATGTTGCAGAAGCTCTAAGCATTTGTTGTAACCTCTGTTTTTTTTTTTGTTTTTTTTTTTGTAACTTGGGCTTGTTTTTTTATTTTCCCTAGTTGGAATGTAACTTTTATGTTTTAATGGGGTTTTTAGTGGGAATTCGACCAAAAAACACTGAACATGGCAAGAATGGCCAAAAGAAACATTGACTTGAGGCTGACCAAAAAAAGCCTGAATTTTTGTTGACTTTTATCAGTTTACTAGGATAAGACATGCGCCTTGCGCAGGGTGAATTTTATGATAAATATATAAAACATATAGTATTGACAAATGATGTCAAGTCAGCAATAACTTGGGTTTTTAGGGGTAAATATATCGGTTTAACTACAGGTTTGGGTTTTGTTTAAAAAAAAACTACGGGAGGTTCGGTTTGGTTTATTAAAGTCTAAGAGACACTTAACTAAAGTCAATTCAAATTAGTTTGGTTTGATTTGTATTTGATTTTGTTTCGGTTTGAATTATGTTTCGATTCAGTTTTAATTTAGTTTGATTTGTGTTTGGTTCGTTTTAATTTGATTTTGTTTGTGTTTATTTAATTCAATCGAATTATTTTTCTAGTATTGTTTTAGTTACAAAAATATAATTTATAAGAACATAAACAAATCATCATTTGACACTAAGACATTATTTTCTTCATTAATATTAGTATACAGTTTTAGTGGAACCTTCGAATAATTCAGATATTGATAAATTAATTGCATGATTTCAAATTTTAATTATCTTATACTTCCTTCGCTTATTCAACAATCTTTCTAATTAATACAAACATTCCTTTTACTGAAACTTATGAAAATTGTATACTACATATATCAATTGCACGCATCATA